>NW_016107383.1:6455371-6472915 GCF_001604975.1 Cebus imitator | reverse complement strand
AGGTCTGTTGGGGGGAAATAGGGGAGGGACAGTGGGGGGTGGGGAGTTGGAGAGAGAGAGCATGGGGAGAAATGCCAGATATAGCTGATGGGGAGGAAGGTAGCAAATCACACTGCCACGTGTATACCTGTGCAACTATCTTGCATGTTCTTCACATGTACCCCCAAACCTAAAATGCAATAAAAAAAAAAAGACACCAAAAAGCTTTAGATCCCATTGCCCAAGGAAATGCTTTTGCCAATGCAACAGCTAAAAAGGCAGCAAACACACCAGTCTTCCCTCCTAGCAGACGGTATTTTTCTTTTTCATCAATTACTCCTACTTACTCTCCTTCTGAATCCTTAACCTACTGGTCACTTCCCATTCAAGGCAGTTGGTTTTTGGATCAAGGAAAACTCCTTCTTCCTGCCTCACAAGCCCACACTACCTTCTCTTCTTTCCGTAACCATTTTCCTGTGGGATATAAGCCTTTGGCCTGATTCTTAGACGCTTATATCTCCTTCCCTTTGTGGAAGTCCGTCCTTAAAACAATGACATCTCAGTGCTCCTCTGCCACTCTCCCAACCCCCAGGGATTTTTAAGACCCCTTCCCTTTCCACTCACCAAGCATGGGGATTTACCCCAGGCAACAAGATTGGTAAATTGGCTTTACTCATATGCCTCATGTCAGAAAATTCAAATATCTTCTTGTATGGCTGGATACCTTTACCGGGTGGATGGAAGCCCTTCCTACTGAAACAGAAAAGGCCACTGCTGTTATTTCTTGTCTGTTAAATGATATCATTCCCTGATTTGGCCTGCCTACTTCCATATAATCTGACAATGGCCCTGCTTTCATTAGCCAAATCACCCAAGAAGTCTCTCAGGCCCTTAGCATTCATTGGAACCTCCATGCCCATTACTGCCCTCAGTCATCAGGAAAATTAGAGAAAGCTAATGACCTCCAGAAAACACATCTTACCAAACTCACCCATCAATTAAAGAAGGACTGGGCATCCCTTCTACCTATTGCTTTTCTCCAAATTTGTGCCACCCCCTGGGAACCCACAGGATACAGCCCTTTTGAACTTTCCTATGGCCACCGCTTTTTGCTTGGGCCTAACCTTCTCCCAGACACTAGCCCTCTTGAAAACTATCTTCTAGTTCTCCAAAAAACTAGGCAAAAACTTTGCCAAACTGCTAACCTCTTACTCCAGCTACCTGGCCTTATGTGGACACCTTGGCCAGATGATCAGTGCTGGTCAAGGATCTAACCTCTCCAGCTCTACAGCCTCGGTGGAAGGGTCCCTACCAGGTTGTCTACAGTAGCCCAACTGCTGTTCATCTACAAGACCCTCCCCACTGGGTTCACAGTCTAGGATTAAACTGTGCCCATCAGACGACCAGGCTAGCCCATCCACCTCCTCTAGGAAGTCACAAGTACTCTCTCCTACTTCTCTTAAGCTAACTCGAGTTCCTGAAAAGTAGACACCAACCACACGAGTTCAGTTTATATTCTAACATTGACAGGAATCCTTCTCTTAGCTTTACTATTTGCAACAGGACTCTACACAGTCACCCCTGAAACTTGGTCTACACCTCACAAGCTCTCTGTTTCTGTTGCTTTCTGTCTAATCATATTTCTAATCACCTTCTCATCTGCATTTAAATGCCCTATGCCTGCTTGCCTTGCCCTTACTGTTTTCCTCCAGACCACTTTAGCTGACGTCTCTTGGTTCTACGCACGAACCTCCACCCTTGACTCCTTCCTTGAGTGGATAAATAACCTTACGTGGCAAGGGATACCCCAATTCTTTCACCCTAATGAAGTCCTCTCCTTTCCTTTTCTACTCATGGTTATTCTCAGTCCCATTCTCTCACTCCCTATCTCTTCCTAATTACCTTCGATGTACCATCCATCTAACCCATTCCCTCCTCACCAATTCCAACCCACTGATGACAAGAAATTGCTGGCTCTGCATCTCCCTTTCTTCCTCGTCTTATACAGCAATTCCTGCCCTGCTAGCCAACCGGGCTACCTCTTCCATCTCCCTGTACCTCCATACCTCTTTTAACAGTCCCCATCTCTACCTTCCCATGGAACTTCTTTACTTCTTAGCCAAGTGCAGCAAGACCTCCTCAGACATTTCATACCAACAAGCTGCTACACTTCTCACTTCACTTTACTGACAAACCCTCTATCACTGCTAATAACCTCAAACATATCAGCAGTCTTTATTGTTCAGGCTGGCACCTTCCCTGTCTCCCAATCCGTCTCTTGCTACCCTCTCCCTGTTCCTCAGATTCTTCTTCTAGTCCCTCTTCATGCTTACTCATACCTGGCCCAACAAATGTTAGTAGCAGACTATTTGTTAATAAAATCAAACCACCCCCTCTACATAGTTACCCCATCAATCTCCCGTTCAACCTCTAACAGCTGCTATGCTTGCTGGATCTTTAGGAATATGGGCATCTGACTCCCCTTCCAGTGCTCGCTCCCACCTTACCACCCAACTTTTCCAGTTCTGCCTTGCCCCAGGCCTTTTCTTATGTGGCTTCTCCACCTATATGTGTTTACGTACTGCCTTAGTCTTCTTTATTACTAGAATCCAATTTACCAATGGTAATGAACAACTGCCCGTCCCCCTAATGACACCTACTCAACAAAAAAGAGTCATCCAGCTAATTCCATTACTCAGAGGCATACGCTTGCAGCCTCCACTGTGGGCCTTGGAACTGGCAAAGCAGGAGTCACCACCTCTGTCACAACATTCCGCAGTCTGTCTACTGATTTCTCTGCTAGTGTTATAGACATGTTTATTACCTCATCCATCCTTCAGGCTCAAATAGACTCTTTAGCTGCAGTTGTCCTTCAAAACCATCATGGCCTCGACTTACTCACTGCAGAAAAGGGAGGACTCTGTATGTTTCTAAATGAGGAATGCTGTTTTTACTTAAATCAGTCTGGCTTAGTTTAAAATAATATCAGAAGGCTCAAAGACAAGGCCCAAAAGTTTACTCATCAGGCAAATAAAGCCAAACCCGCCTGGCCACTTTCTAGCTAAATGTCATGGCTTTTTCCAATCCTTACTCCTCTAATACCTGTCTTCCTTCTCCTCTTATTTAGACCTTGCGTTTTGTGATTAGTGTCTCAATTCCTGCAAAACTGTATCCAGGCCATCACTAATCACTCTATACGGCAAATGCTGCTTTTCAACAACCCCACAGTATCAACTTCTGTCTCAGGACCTCTCAGCCACTTAAGACAAGACACCTTGCCAACACTCCCTGTTCATTTGTCTGTCTTATCCCCAGTCCTCTTTCATAGCCTTTGCCCTTCTAGGATCAACCAGAAACACCAACCTGTCACTCATGAACTCCAGGCAACGTTCAGCCAATGTCAAGATGCAGCGTGACACCTCTCTGGGACCTGCACACATCCCTTTCCATCCAAGTCTTCTGAGACCACCTCCCTCCAACCTTGGCCCAAGGCTTCCTCTAAACTACAAAAATCACAGACTTTTCTTTTAGGTGTCCACACAGCCCCCTCTCACGCTCAAAGCAGCCATGAGAAACATTGCCCCTCTCCCTTCTCTTTTTTCTTTATACATATATAAAAAGATGGGAATGCCAGACCTCCAAGTCCAAGCCTGAACATTATAGCCTTGGTGACCCACACGTACACTTCTGGGTGGTCCCCAGGAGCCAGAAAGTCTGAAGTAACCAGATGACCACAAAGAGAAGTGAAACAACTGGTTTCTGCCTCAACTGATTGCTCTCCCCCTACAAACTTCAACCATTGTTCCTGCTCAGCCTTGCGGAATTTCACCCCTGGACATTGGGTTTCTTGAGACCCCCACCCCTATAACTATGTAATTTACCTCACCCTCCCCTCTGCTTGCAACAAATAACCCCCATCCTTATGATCATGCCTGTTAGTAATTGATAACCCCTACCCTTGTGACCATGCATCCCATGATTCCCTTCCTCTCCCTTAAATAGATTACCACGTTTAACTGACCACCTGCTCCAACCTATAAAATCAATTCTTATCACACTGCCCTTGGCTTAATCTCTTTTTGGACTCAGCCTGCCCGCACCTGGGTGAGTAAACAGCCATGTAGCTCACAGAAAGCCTGCCTGGTGGTCTCTTGAGTGACGCACGTGATAGGAGGTACTGTTATCCTCCCCATTTAAATGGGACACATTGAAGCAGCAATAAATTAAGTAATTTGGCCAAGGTAAATCAGGATTTGCATCCAGCCAGTTGTGCCTTAAAGCCCATGGACTTAGCCACTGCTAGATGAGAAAAGGTAAGTATATTTCTGTATCACAAATTCTTTAACAAAGCAAGCATAACCCAGCACAGGTTAACAACTACCATATAGAAGAAGGCTCAGTTACATTCTAAGGTGTTAGACAAAAAGAAGCTCCCCTTCTTACTTTTGATGGAGTAATTTTAGGGGAGTGAGCCATTATGAAATAAGCCTCCAGTTCCTGATGAGCAGCTTTAATAGGAATTGTTGCCCAATATATACTAAGCACCTAGAATAGTGCCTGTCACATATTTGTTGGATGGTAGAAGGATCACTGAAGAAAGGTCCTTGTTTTTAACAAAACTTGACTGTTTGAGCAAGTAAGATAGTAGAGACATGGTCTATAAGAATATTGAGGCAAGTCATTGTAATATGAAGTATTCAGTAAGAATATTGAAAATAATCACTATAAACCTCACTCTCACTTGTGTTTGAGAGATTCTGCTGATTCATGTAGACATAAACAGAGGTTATACTGGTGGACTGAATTGCTCCTACTCCTTGCTGTTGGGAGATAACTCCATTTTGCATTCAGAGAAAACTGAAGCAGAAAAGTTTATTTTAAATATTTTACTTCATTTTTTTTTCAGAGAGGCTTTGAGCCAAGATAGTGCAACAGTTTAGAGGCAGAAACGATCACATCTCCCACTGCCTACCTATTTGTCATTGCTGAGAGTTTAACTGCTTGATCTGTACATACCCTGAGAGAATACAACCTCAAGTAGCTAAATAACAGTCACAATCCACTGTATGGGACTCAGTAATCCAAGGGAGGAAGACAAGTTGCACCCTAGAATAGCAGCTCCTACCAAAGTAAAATTTATAGAAGAAACAGAAGAGAACTTTTTATAAAATAACATAGATTTTTATAGAAAAAGAAGGAAACTCAAATTATTCCAAACATTGGAAAGAACAAAAAAGCTAGCATGTTTTCTGTTACCAAATGTGTCCTCAATGTACACATTAGTGCAGATAAACAATCAATCACCAAAACCAAAATCCTATTTGTCCATAAGCCATTTTCACCAGATGATTATACATTGCACTATTGGATAATATCAGTAAATGTGAAAGACACCATCCAATTGAGCATAATGACCTGGTTAAGAATACACAATATACCTTATCTCTCTTACCACATTTTATTCAAGTGCATTGCCCCTCTGTGAAATATCCTGCTGCATTTATGTACTTTCTCAGTAAAACATGAGTAAGCATCCTATTACAAGGGATAGGAAAGGAAAAGGCTTACATATTGCATAGTTTTACAATAAGAGAATATGTGATACTGCAACAGCTATGGGACCTAAAGTAACCACATTGACAAATACAGCAGATAACACTGAAGACAAAAGAAACAAAGGCTTAATATTAACATCCCAATAATCATCTGCTTTCCAGAGAACTAAAAACGGACCAGCACTTGCAGGGGTTGAAGATAACTGCAAATCTGATGCAGCATGAGCACACTTTGTCCAGTTTCATCTGGGTCCATATAAACAAATTTATTATAAAAGGAGATAATTAACAAACCAAAAAAAGGTTGTATTTCTGCTTAAAGCCAGTTAGAAAGAATGAAAAACAAGATAATAGGTCACAGTCATCTTTCTTTAACTCATTTCATTCAAAAAACTATGATTGTTGGCCATTTGTATGTCTTCTTTTGAGAAATAACTATTCAGATCTTTTGCCCATTTTAAAATAGGGTTATTTGTTTTCTTGTTCCTTGGGTGCTTATATGTTTTTTATCTTATTCCCTTGTACAATGTATGGTTTGCAAATATTTTCTCCCAATCTGTGGGTTTCCTTTTTGCTCTGTTAACTATTTCCTTTGCTGAGTATAAGATTTTTAGTTCAATGCAATCTCATTTGTCCATTTTTGCTTTCATTGCCTATGCTTTGGGGAACAATCCAATAAATCACTACCCAGACCAATATAAGGCAAGCACAAATCCCACCACTGCCACTGCAGCTGGTATTCTTTTGCAAGGGCTACCTCCTGGCTGGAGGCCAACTGACACAGTTCTTTACAGCATCTCCAAGTGAAATAACACAGTGCCCAGGAAGGAGAAAACTTATGCATGACCTCAGCTATCACCATTGCCTGCACCACCGTGGCTAGGCAGGCTAACTGTCCATGTGACAGTTCATTACTGCTACAACCAGCATTTGAGAACACCAATACATGGAGACTACCTATAATCAAGGAATCTCAGAGTCTGAATCACCACCCTGCCACTCCCATCAGAGCTGGTGCTGGTACCCACTGCTGGGAGATTTGAGGACAGATCACATCTCTGGATCCCTTGCAAACATTCCCCAGCACCCGCCTGGAGTGTGGAAGACCCAGAGGAGCAATAGCATTCACATTAGTCTCTGGTTCTCAGGAATTCCTCCACCTAGAGGAAGAGGAAGTACAACACATCAAGGAAAAACACTGTGGAACAACAACAACAAACCAGACAGCAGCCCTTGAGTCCCAGATCTTTCCACTGGTGGTAAGTTTCTTTCAGCAGAGGCACAGTTGCAGTGCTGAGCTCAGTAGGGAAAGTGTGTAGCTCTACACCAACAATTAGGTACCTCTGGTGTTTGTGAAGGGTCTTGGAGAAGATTTATTTTTCCCTTCATCCACCACTGCTGACACAGCTGGGGCTTTTCCCATGGGACCTTGGCAGGAATGCACCTGTAGACAGCCTTACTAGAACACTTTGGGTGACTGCATCCCACAGGAACAGCACCCTCCAGGTGTAGGCTTGTGAGAGAGGTAGAGTTACAATTCCTCTCTACCTGGGACATCAGTATTTCTGCAGATGAAAAAAAGGTGCCTGTCTGATCTGAATATCCAGAACACTGAGTCAGGAGTTAGTCTGAGAGGAGGATAGCTTTCCTGCTGGCCTGGCAGGGGAGCTGAGGTGGAATTGTTTGAAAATAAATTTTCAAACAATTAAAAATTTGAATAAAAAATTTTCTAAAGATAATGATATCTTAAAGAAAATCCAACAATTTCTGGAAATGAAAGACACATTTAGGGAATTATATAATAAAATGCAGTTTAACAATAGACTAGAATAAGTAGAAGAATGAATTTCAGAGCTCGAAGGTTTTTGAATTAACCCAGTCAGACAAAAAAAAAAANAAAAAAAAAAAAAAAAAGAATCAATATAAATAAACAGAGCCTCCAAGAAACATGGGATTATGTAAAACAGCTAAGAATAATTAGAGTTCCTGAGGGAAAAGAGAGAGCAAAATAATCAGAAAAATTCTTTGAGGGAAAAATTGAGGAAAACTTCCCTTGCCTTGATAGAGATTTAGATATCCAAATACGAAAAGAACTCCTGGGAGATTCATTGCAAAAAGATCATCACCAAGGCATACAATCATCAGCATATCTAAAGAAATCTAAGAACAGTGAGACAAAAGCTTCTGGTAACCTATAAAGGAAAACCTATCAGACTAACAGCAGACTATTCAGCAGAAGCTATACAAGCCAGAAAGGATTGAGAGTGGCTATCTTTAACCTCCTTAAACAGAATAACTGTCAGTCAAGAATTTTGTATCCAGCAAAACTAAGTTGTATAAATAAAAGAGAAATAAAGTCATTTTCACACACAAATGCTGAGGGAATTTGTTACTACCAGACCAGCCATATAAGAAATTCTAAAAGGAGTTCTAAATCTTAAAACAAAAGCTCAATATGCAAAAATAGAACTTCTTAAAAGCATAAAACTCACAGGATCTATAAAACAATAACACAATGAAAAAAAAAAAAGTATGGACAAGGCATGGTGGCTCTTGCCTGTAATCCCAGCACTTTGGGAGGCCGAGGTGGGCAGATCACGAGGTCAAGAGATCAAGACCATCCTGGTCAACATAGTGAAATCCCATCTCTACTAAAAATACAAAAATTAGCTGGGCGTGGTGGTGGGCACCTCTAATCCCAGCAACTGAGGAGGTTGAGGCAGGAGAATCACTTGAACCCAGGAGGCAGAGGTTGCAGTGAGCTGAGATTGTGCCACTGCACTCCAGTCTGGGTGACAGAGTGAGACTCAATCTCAAAATAAATAAATAAATAAAAGTATCTAGGTAAAAATGAATAAAATTAATGGAACAGTACCTCATATCTCTATATTAACATTGAAGGTAAATGCCCTAATTGCTCCACTTAAAGATATAAATTGTCAGAATGGATACAAAATCATAAGCCAAATATCTGCTGTATTCAAGAGACTTACCTAACATTTAAGGATTCATGTAAACTCAAGATAAAGCAGTGGAAAAAGATATTCCATGGAAATAGAAAACAAAAGCAAGCAGGAATAGCTATGCTTATATCAGATAAAACAGACTTTAAAGCAACAACAATTAAAAAAAAAAGACAAAAAACATCATTTTACAATGGCAGAAGAATCAATCCAGTATGAAGATATTATACTCCTAAATTTATATGCACCTAACACTGGAGCTCCCAGATTCATAAAACAATTACTACTAGATGTAAGAAGGGAGGTAGACAGCAACACAGTAACAGTGGGAGACTTCAATACTTCACTGACAGTACTAGACAGATCATGACACAACATCAACAAAACAAAAATGAATGTCTGGGCACAGTGGCTCATGCCTGTAATCCCAGCACTTTGGGAGGCTGAGGCAGGCAGATCACCTGAAGTCAGTTCAAGACTAGCCTGGCCAAAAATGAGCTGGCTGTGGTGGTGAATGCCTATAATCCCAGCTTCTTAGGAGGCTGAGGCAGGAGAATCGTGTGAACCCAGGACATGGCGGTTGCAGTGAGCCAAGATCACACCATTGCACTCCAACATGGATAACTCTGACTGAAAGAGAGAAACTCTGACTGAAAAAAAGAAAAAAAAGAAGAAAAAAAGAGGACTTAACTACACTCTAGAACAAACGAACCTAACATGTTTTTACAGAATATTCTACCCATGAACTGCAGAATATACATTCTTCTCATCACATGGCATATTCTCCAAGACAGACCATATGATAGGCATGAAAACAAGACTTGATAAAATTTTAAAAATCATAATCACATTAAATATATTCTGAGACCACAGTGGAATAAAACTAGAAATCAGCTTCAAAAGAAAACCCCAAAACTACAAATACATGTAAATTAAACAATCTGCTGCTGAATGATTTTTAACAATAAAATTGAGATAGAAATTTAAAACTTCTTCAAAATAAATTATAATAGTGACACAATTTATTGAAACTCTGGGATACAGCAAAAGCAGTGCTAAGAGGAAAGTTTATACTGCTAAATGCATACAGCAAGTTTTTCTGAAAACAAATTGACAGCCCAATATCACACTTCAAGTAACTAGAAAAACAAGAACAAACCAAGCCAAAGTTAGTAGAAGAAAAGAAATGACAAAGATCAGAACAGAACTAAATGAAACTGAAACAAAAAATACAAAAGATTAATGAAAGAAAAACTTAGCCCTTTGTAAAGAAAAACAAAATTAATAGACCATTAGCTAGATTAACCAAGAAAAGAAGAGAGAAGTTTCCAATGAGCTCAATTAGAAATGAAACTGGAGAGTTTCATTTTGAGACTACTGTGAACACTTCTATGCACACAAACTAAATAACCTAGAGGAAATGGATAAATTTCTGGAAACACACAATCCTCCTGGATTAAGCAGGAAGAAACAGAAACCCCAGACAGCCCAGTAACAAGCAGAGAGATTGAATCAGTAATAATAATTTTTTTAAAAGGCCAGAAAAAAAAAAAAAAAAGCCCAGGGCCAGAAGGATTCACAGATGAATTCTACCAGACATTCAAAGAAGAATTGGTACCAATCCTACTGAAACTATTTCAAAAGATTGAGAAAGAGGGAATTTTTTCTAAATCATTCTATGAAGATAGCATCACCAATAACAAAACCAGGAAAGGACATAACAATAACAAAAACAAAAAAAACTAGAGACCAATATTCCTGATGAACACAGTTGCAAAAATATTCAACAAAATGCTAGCTAACCGAATCCAACAGCACATCAAAAAGATAATACACCATGAGCAAGTGGGTTTCACCCCAGGGATGCAGGGATAGTTTAACACATGCAGGTCAATAAATGTGATGCATCACATAAAGACAATTAATAACAAAAACTATGTGAACATGTCAGTAGATGCAGAAAGAAGCATTTGATAAAATCCAGCATCTTTTTATGATAAAAACCCTCAACAAACTAGTAATAGGAGGGACATACCTCAAGTTAATAAAAGCCGTATACAAGCAACACACAGCCCACATCATGCTGAATAGGGAAAACTTGAAAGCATTCCCCCTTGGGAACTGGAACAAAAAAGGATGCCAACTTTCACATCTATTCAACATAGCACAGGAAGTCCTAGCCAGAGCAATCAGGCAAGAGAAAGAAATAAAGGGCATCCAAATTGGAAAAGAGGAAGTCAAAATAGTGCTGTTCACTGATGAGTTGATCGTATACCTAGAAAACCCTAAATCATCTTTCAAAAGACTCCCAGATTTAGTAAAAGAATTCAGTCCAGGCACAGTGGCTTACATGTTTAATCTGAGCACTTTGGGAGACTGAGGCAGGTGGATTTCCTGAGCTCAAGAGTTTATGACCAGCTTGGTAAACATGGCAAGACCCTGTCTCTACAAGAAATACAAAAATTAGCCAGATATGGTGGTGCCTGCCTGTAGTCCTAACTAGATGGAAGGCTGAGGTGGGAGAATTGCTTGAGTCCAGGAGGTCAAGGCTGCATTGAGCCATGTTTGCACCCCTGTACTCCAGCCTGGGTGACAGAGTCAGACCCTGTCTCTAAAAAAAAAAAAAAAAAGTCTCAGGTTACAAAATCAATGTACACTAATCAGTAGCAAACTCAATCCCTTTTACAATAGCTGCAAAAACATTAAAATACCCAGGAACATACTTAACCAAGGAGATGAAGACCTCTTCGAGGAGAACTACACAACTGCTGAGAGATATCAGAGATGACAGAAACAAATGGAAACATCTCATGCTTGTGGATTGGAAAAATCTATATCAAGAAAATAACCATACTGCCCAAAGCAATCTACAGATTCCATGCAATTCCTATCAAAATACCAACAACATTTTTCACATAATTAGAAAAAACAAAGCTGAAATTCATTTGAAACTGGAAAAAGAGCCTGAATAGCCAAAGCAATCCTAAGCAGAAAGAACAAATCTGGAGGCATCACATTACCTGACTTCAAATTATACTATAAGTCTATAGTTACAAAAACAGCATATTACCGGTATAAAAGTGGACACATAAACCAATGATACAGAATACAGAACCCAGAAATAAAACCAAATATTTACAACAAACTGACTTCGAACAAGGCATTCAAAAACATAAGTTGGGGAAAGGACACCCTATTTAATCAATGGTGGTGGGAAAACTGGATAGCCACATGTAGAAGAATGAAACTAGATTCCTATTTCTCAGCTTACACAAAAATCAACTCAAAATGGATTATAGCCATAAATCTAAGATCTGAAACCATAAAAACTTCATATCCTGTTAAAACTGTGTCCTATATTTACTATAGTATTCCTTTATTAGGAATTTGCAATGTTTAGAATCACGGTAGCTTTTCTTGTGCCGTACCACTGATAAGACTGCAAGTTTCGATGTTTCTGCCCCAATTCCATCTTTTCCCATAGTCCTGTTATTTTTGGAACTCAAAATTCCATTACACAGGAATTATTTTTAGGAATGCATATATCACAGTACAGGAAAAGAACTACACTCACTGTAATTATTGGTTCGGCACCTCCATCTGCCGGTCTGACTCCTCTTCCAGAGTCCTAATGGCTCACATTTCCCCAACTCCAGCAACAGGGCCACATGGGAGATGCTATACTAATAAATCTGGTGCAATCCCTTTGTCATGCTTGCGTTAGAGTAGGGAGCCCCTCACTGTAATGCCTCTTGAGTGGGCATAGTGACTCTATTGGCAGAGCCTGTTCTTATCTCCAGGTGTAGAATATCTCAAGGGTTCCATTAGGACTCAGCAGGTGGGCCAAGATAAAGCCAGGTTTTAAACTAGGTCTCTACAATCATCCTTTGCCCAGGTTTTTATCATTTCTTTATCCTAATTCCTACTCTAAATTAGCAAGACAACGACCAAGAACTATAGCAGGTGAGGTTTATAAATAATGTCTCTTGATTTAGGCGAACTGGGCCATGTGCCAGCCTGGATGCTAGGTTAGCAGTAATGAAGAAATGCTGCTGTCTTTAAAACTGATTGAAGAGCAGAGTTTCAGTTTACTTGTACGGTTTAAAGTGGATGAAGGAGGCTTTAAAAATATTCATGTAAAGTATAGTTTTTACCATATTTCTATTGTAGTTCCTCTCCTTTATTGCTAATTCCCTCCAGGCCCCATCTAGACTCTGTCACTATGCATATACCTCATCTTTTTTCTGTGCTGCCACTGCCTGATTTGTTTTCCTACCTTCTCTTGGAAAAGGGGCTTAGTGCCACATTCAGCCAAAAGCAACATTAAATGGCCAGGCCTCTCCTGGCTAAACATTCCCCCGTGGAACAGGTAGCAAGGTCTAAGTCTACAAAGCCTAGAAGACCCAGGAGAGATTCTACTGCCAATCTCTACAATGTGGAGCTTGAATTGGATAGAACCCTATTTAAGAAGGTCTGATCTTTCCAAGACAGACATTAAGGCTCCATTTCAACTTAAATACAAGGTCTTGCAGAGAAATGGTATTTCTCCCACTCTGCCCAAAAATCTATAATAAGAGAGTTGAGTAGTTTTGCAGCATCACAACTGCCCGGGGCTTCATCTTGGAAGAATGTGAATCTGAGATTGGCTACCAATATAACAGACAGTCAACTCCACCTGAAGGCCAACTTTTATTAGGCTAGTTGCCAGGGAGGATAGGATGTATTTTCCACATGAAGACAGTATCAACAGGACCTCTGAAAGAGACACATATTTCTATCAGTGCTATTTGGTTCATGAGAAACTCCTTGATTTCAAACAAATCTTGACTACAAAACTGAACTCTGCATTTACTTTTCAATTCCAAAGTTAATACCTATTAAAATCTTGCAAATAGTGGCTACTAGAACACCATTCTGTTTGTTGGACAGGTATGCTTTACAGATAGACCTCATGGAGCTCTAGCTCATCAACCAAAATCATTTAGAATCAAGACTTTGAAATTACAATACAATTTGACATCTTCTTTGGCAATCACAAAACTGAAAAGACTGAGGTTATTTAGAGGAAATTCTGACTATGAAGCATCTTGTACTTTTTGGCAAAATCACATCATTCAAAGAAAATGTTTGTATAACTTGTGAGAAGAATGTTACCAGTTATTTTACTACTACTGCACTGTTAGCAGCATGGTGTATATGCAGAGCCAGTAAATCATCAGGAAATATGAATATATGTATTCTTCAGAAAATTTGATCCAGAAGTCTAAACCTTAGGAGCAGTGATTAAGCAGCCAACTCTGCAGTCTACATTAACAAGGGATCAGCTGCTATTATATATTTCATTCAGTCATTTAATATTTATGTTCCAGAAACTATTCTAGATGCTTGATACACACACACACACACACACACACACACACACACACACACACGAATATAACAAAATTTTCTGCTGTCTTGGAGGTACATTCTGGAGAAGGAAGGTAGATAACAAATAATCTGTAAGTTATATTAAACATACGTTATATACAAGTTATATTAGTAACTGTTAAGTGTGAGATTTCTTAGTTATTATTACCACAGTAATTCTCCGTAACACCACCCCAAAACTGTGTGTGTGTGGGTGTGTGTGTGTATGTATGTGTGTATATATATATATATACAGCTTTTGTGTGACAGATGGCTAAAAATCAGTTGATTTCCATAGCTGAGCTCAACTGGGCTTACCTCCAAACTGCAGGTTGGGTCCAGGTCTAGTTCACATGTCCCTGGCTATCCTTGGGCCATTGGCTACCTGAGGCATGTTCTCAAGGTGAAAGGCAGGAATACAAGAAAGTAAGCCTAACTGTGCAAGCATATTTCAAACCTCTGCTTGTGTCATGTGCATTAACATTCTATAGGCCATGGTAAGTCGAAGTCAAGAGTTTGGGAGACATTTACCTAGCATGGAAGAAACTGCCAGTATTTATACAATGACCTACAGTTCAATATATTACCTGGATCCCAGTACCTCTCTAATTCCATCTCCTGCAATTCTCTGCCTGCCCCTTCTTTGCCGTACTAATCCCTGCTGTTCCTGGAACAGCCCATGTACCCTCCCATCATGAGGCCTATGCTCTTCCCATTTCCTCTGCCTAGAATGTTCTTCTTTGATATACAGTCATGTGCCACATAATGACATATTGGTCAAAGACAGAGCCCCTGTAAGATGGTAGTCCTATAATATTATAATACCCCATCTTTATGGTACCTTTTCTACATTTAGACATATTTAGATGCCATTGTGTTACAATTGCTTACAGTATTCAGTATAGTAACAGGTTTGTAGCCTAGGACAAATAGGCTGTATCATAGCCTAGACGTGTAGTAGGCTAGACCTTCTAGGTTTGCTTAAGCACACTCTATGTTTATGCAACGACCAAGTTGCCTAACAGTGCATATCTCAGAATGCATCCCCATCTTGAAATGATGCATGACTGTATAGACTCATGGCTTCCTTTCTCATTTCCTTCAAGTCTTTGCTTGAATCCTACCCTGACTACCTTATTTAAAACTAGAGTCCTCGCCTTTTCACCCTCAACTCTCCCAATCCTCTTACCTTTATTTTTCCATAACGCCTACATCTTTCCTGTACGCTATACCACTTACTTACTTATTAGGTGTATTGTTTATTTTCTGTCATTCCCACTAGAGTACGAGCTCAAGCTTGTGTTTCCAGTGCCCAAAGCATTCCAGGAATATACAGCTATTGCTCCATATATAATATCCTCATAGCTCAAATGTACGTGATAAATTGGGCAATTGCAATAAGCTCCTAGTGTGTTTCTTGAACTTTAATTTTTATTCCTTTGTTACAGATTCCTTCTGCATACTATGACATTAGCCAGAACCATGGCGGACAGTTTTGAGAGTGCAGCAGACTCGCCGGCCCTGGCAGGTGCTCCTGTCTCATGCATATGCAAGGAGCTTCTGTGTTTCGACTCAGGGTACTCAGGCCAAGACAGCTCCTGAGACTGAAAGTTAACACTCTATGTTGAATAGGAGTGTTGAGAGAGGGCATCTTTGTCTTGTGCCTCTTTTTAAAGGGAATGCTTCCAGTTTTTGCCCATTCAGTATGATACTGGCCATGGGTTTGTCATCAATAGCTCTTATTATTTTGAGATACATTCCATTGATACCTAGTTTATTGAGAGTTTTTAGCATAAAATGCTGTTGAATTTTGTCTAAGGCCTTCTCTGCATCTATTGAGATAATCATATGGTTTTTGTTGTTGGTTCTGTTTATGTGATGGATGATGTTTATAGATTTGCGTGTGTTGAACCAGCCTTGCATCCCCAGGATGAAGTTGTCTTTGTCAGTATTTTATTGATGATTTTTGCATCAATGTTCATCGTGGATATTGGCCTGAAATTTTCTAGGGCCAATATCCAGAATCTACAAGGAACTTAAATTTACAAGAAAAAACAACCCCATCAAAAAGTGGGTAAAGGATATGAACAGACACTTCTCAAAAGAAGACATTTATGCAGCCAACAAACACAGGAAAAAAATCTCATAGTCACTGGCCATTAGGGATGCAAATCCAAATCACTTTGAGATACCGTCTCACACCAGTTAGAATGGATCATTCAAAAATCAGGAGACAACAGATGCTGGAGAGGATTTGGAGAAATAGAAATGCATTTACACTGTTGGTGGGAGCATAAATTAGTTCAACCATTGTGGAAGACAGTGTGGTGATTCCTCAAGGATCTAGAAATAGAAATACTGTTTGACTCAACAAGCCCATTACTGGGTATACACCCAAAGGATTATAAATTATTCTATTACAAAGACACATGCACATGTATGTTTATTGCAGCACTGTTCACAATAGCAAAGACTTGGAACCAACTCAAATGCCCATCAATGATTGATAGACTGGATGAAGAAAATGTGGCACATATATACCATGGAATACTATGCAGCCATAAAAAAGGATGAGTTCATGGAATACTATGTAGTCATAAAAAGGATGAGTTCAAGTCTTTTGCAGGGACATGGATGAAGCTGGAAACTATTATTCTCAGCAAACTAACACAAGAACAGAAAACCAAACACCACATGTTCTCATTCATAAGTAGATATTGAACAGTGAGAACACATGGACACAGGGAGGGGAACATCACACACCAGGGCCTGTTGGAGTGTGGGGGAAGCTAGGGGAGGGAGAGCAGGTGGTGGGGGGCTGGGGAGGGATAGCATTAGGAGAAATGCCTAATGTAAATAACAGGGTGATGGATGCGGCAAACCACCAAGGCACATGGATACCTGTGTAACAAAGCTTCATGTTCTGCATATGTACCCCAGAACTTAAAGTATAATTAAAAAATGTAAAAAAAGAAAGTTAACACTCTGAGAAACAAGGCTCAACCACAGGGATTCAGGAATCAGTGATGGGACACTTCAACCTCCTATCTTCTAAGGGACAGTTCTAAGAAGCATCTTCTCACTTCTCAGAGGTCAAGGTAGAACGGATTCCCTACTGCCTATGGCTGCTGCTGCAAATGCACCTTTGGATTGGCTTTTCCTTGTTCCCTGTCTCATTTGCGCTGCTCTTCACTGCTATTTCCTTTAGCCACTTTTCCAGTAAACCATCTACCCCAAAATCCTTGTTTCATATACTACTTTCAGAAGGACCAAGCTGAGCCAGGCTATAGTTCATCCACATGTTGAAACTAAACAGATATTTCTAACAGAGAGGGCTCCTCATGTCACTTTCAAACCAAAATACTTAGTGATTCCCATCACCTAGTCTAAATTTCACACACCTTAGCAAGACCTATAATACCCTCTAAGAGTTTTCTAATCTCACCTTTCCATCCTCATCTCTATCCACTCCTATTATTGGACTTTACATTCCAGTTCCTCTTTTTTTCACAATTCTGTTGTGTGTGTGTGTATATATATATATATATATACTGTGTTATATATATATATATACTGTGTTATATATATATATACTGTGTTATATATATATATATATACTGTGTTATATATATATATAT
>NW_016107383.1:6426976-6455187 GCF_001604975.1 Cebus imitator | reverse complement strand
TGTGTGTGCATATATATATATATATAAATTTTTTATTTTTGAGACAGGGTCTCATTCTGTTACCCAGACTGGAGTGCATATATATATATATATATACTGTTTTATGTGTGTGTGTGTGCATATATATATATATATAAATTTTTTATTTTTGAGACAGGGTCTCATTCTGTTACCCAGACTGGAGTGCAGTGGCACAATCATGGCTCACTATAGCCTTGACCTCCTAGGTTCAAGTGATTCTCCTACCTCAGCCTCTTGAGTAGCTAGGACTGCAGGCATGCGCCACTATGCCCAGCTTGTTCTTGTATTTTTAGTAGAGGTGAGGTTTCACCATGTTGCCTAGGCTCATCACATATATTATATTAGGGAGTTGCCAGAACAATTACCTGGATTTGATTTGCTCTATTATTTTTCTTTTTGCTTTCAAATTTAACTTTCTTTAAGAAATACATGTGAATACTTTGAAAGATTAGCATTTCAAGGATTATTGCAAAAAACATAAAAATAAAAAGCAGTCTGAAATACTATCTGTCCCTATCCTTACCTAATCTTTAGAGTTTTCCTCCCCCAGAGTCACTGGCGATTCCCAAACAATTATGCTTTCGTCTCCATGCCTTTAAAAAAAAAATACTTAGAAAAACTGTCTCTAGCTCCCATCCATCCACTCTATTTCTACCACATCTCACACGCCTCAGTTCTTTCAGGCATCTTTAGGTATTTCTTCTCCCTTATTATCTCTATTCACTGTACATAAGCCCATTATCACTATTTCCTTATTGTGTTGAAATTGCTAGTTCCTCCCTCACTGGCTGAGTTTATGGAGAGCAGAAAATGTGTCTCCTTCTTCTTGTTGTTGTTGCATACACCTGGCACAGTGCCTGGCTCATAGAAACATCCACAAGAGTGCTTGGCACACAGCAGATCCATAGTAAATGTTTGTTGAATGAGTGCGGCAGCTTTATTAGTTACAGTTATGCTGGCTAATATAACCCACACACACTTCTAATCTGTTACATGATAAATGTTTACTCCTTGTTCATGTCACAATATAATGCAGGTGTTCCTGATCAGTCACTGGCCTTCCACAAAGTCATTCTAGAACCCAAGCACCTTCCATCCTATGGCTTCACCTCCCATAAGACCTTGGAGTCCTCAGCATTCAGGTGTTAAGTGGGAAGCAGCAGGCAGAGAAGACATCCACAGTTTCTAACTTCTGTGAGTTAGAAGTCACAGATAGTTCACTGGGGAGAACATGTCATGTAGCCACACTGAGGGACTCTGAGAAATGAGAAACCAACTTGTACTAAGAAGAAGAGAAAATAAACTTAGTTGTAGTTAGCCAGTCTCAGACATAGCAGGCAATAAGAAATAATCTGTGAACTGCATAGAATTGTCTCTTTGCCGATACCAGATTTAGGGAGAGGAGAAATCCACACTTTAATGAGTTAAAGAAATAACATATCACCAACTACAAGCCAATATAGGTCTCTAACCTATAATAAAATAAAGTAATAAAGCAGGTGATTGCTTCCAAACACATCTGATTTTGCTGCAGTCAGTTCTTGCTTTGATAGGCATACATTTTTTTAAATAAGTAAATGTTAAGATTCAGAAGTGGTATATAAGCTGCAATATTTCTAGTCACCAGAAATGTCTTTGTTCATCCATCTAGAAATATGACAGCAGAAACCATCAGCACTGACATGGTTTGGCTTTGTCCCCATCCAAATCTTATCTTGAATTGTAGCCCCCATAATTCCCACATGTCATGGAAGGAGCCCCTGGGGAGGTAATTGAATCATGAGGGCAGGTCTTTCCCATGTTGTTCTTGTACAGTAGGTGTCATGAAATCTGATGATTTTGTAAAGGGGAGTTCCCCTGCACATGCTCTCTTGCCTGCCACCATGTATGATGTGCCGTACTTCTCCTTTGCCATCTGCCATGATTGTGAGGTCTCCCCAGCCATGTGGAACTGTGAGTCCATTAACCTTTTTCCTTTATAAATTACCCAGTCTTGGGTATGTTTTTATTAGCAATGTGATAACAGACTAATACAAGCCTATTTTCCCACTGCCAACCTGCTGGGTGGATGGGCTGCTGAGTTAATGGTCACTTTTATTCCTTCCCATTATAGAAAGTTATCTTTAGCCATGCAAGTATAGTTCCAATTCCTTCAGAAGGCACCCATAGATATAGACAACAGGTAGAAAGATATTTAGGGAGAAGAAAAGAAAACTGCCCCAAAGCTGAAAAATGCACAAATTGTTACTACTACCTGGACAGTCAGCTTTTGAATTGTATCCATCTTGTTAAGCATTTCTGTTGCCCACAGCTGCTAGAGTTGTGGCTCTCTGCTGGTTTGATAAAACATTCATACTTGAAAGTAAATTCAGAGGTGAAGCTTGTTGGCAACCCCCAAAGAATAACAAGCAAGCAGCCAGTGACAAGGGAGATTCAGTTAGCCGGAATTCTATGTTGTGGTGTCCAAATCTGATAACTGGAATGTCTGTAAAATGAGCTTTATTTGTGGAGTTCAGTCCATTCAGCTTCCACATTGTCCAGTTCCAAAGGGTAATAGAAACAGATATATGGAAAAAAACACAGGTAAAGTGAAAATATGACAATTTTTTTTAAAGTCAAGTTTTCTTCAACTCATCTGTTTAGTAATTAAACACATTCAAATAATACTGGTTTCTCATCGTGAAAGTGGAGCTCGTTAACAATTTTGTGACATAATTGTTAGCGTATAACCAGGACACAGTTTTATCAGGATTCACTGAATTTAGGCCAGATGACAGGACACTGAAAAATGGAGATAAATGTCTTCACTAATTATACCTCTCTTTTCTGTCTTATTCAGTTACTTTTACTTTGTACCATACAGAATTTATTTTAGGTCTTAAAATATATATTTTTTCACTCCTCTAGATGTCATTATAAAACTTACTTTAAGTTAGGTTAATAAAGTTGAATTTTACTACATCAGTGATGAATTTTTTAAAACCAATAAAATGAAATTAAACAAAGAAAGAAACAACAAAATGTAGTTTTCATGCCAGCATGTGCTTTTTGTAACATAGTAAGATACAGAGAAAAATTAAACCATGAGTAGCATTTAGGCATTTATGAATACTAAACAAGGAAACCATTCCAACACACCTGATAATGAATTTACTCTATTGCCCATTATTCTGCTTATAAAATTATCGTTGCCTACCGTCTTTCTGTTAATGACTCATTTTTATTCACTCATTCCAGATCATTAATAATAACGATGGTACTTAAAGAGCAATAGATTATTTTTAAAGCACTTTTATTCTAAAATCTTTTATGATTTTCTAGTAAAGTCTTAAGCTTTTAAGAGTACATTCTTGTTGCAAAATATTTTTTAAACAATATAAAACTCTTAAGCATTAACATTTAAGTAAAATTTACTTAACTTTTATTAATAATAGAGTTATTCTAAAGAGTATAGATACAACCAAGACTTTCTGGCAAAGAAGCTTTCTAAACTCTGAGCTTGTCTAGCACAAATGAACACTTTCCATTAATGTTTCTGATGCCACATCAAATTAGAGTGAAAAGTTGTGATTTTTTTTAAACCAAATATTTTGGTTCATACCTTGGAAACCTCCATTCTGCATTTGAACAGCCCTTCTTGTCGGGGAAAGGCCCAAAGGGATTACTCCTTGTACTGCTGACAAGGCTAAATTAGACATCCAAAGTCATTTCTTTCTGTTTCGTCCTGCTTAAGTTCCTATCTGCTACTAATAATGTACTTAATCAGAAAAAAAAAAAAAAAGCAGAAAAACCTCAAAGCCAACATGTCATTCTCAAATCATTCTGTCTCCCCTTCTCAAATTTCTCTCTCACTTAATGAACTTAACATTCAACCAATCTCCCAAACTTGAAATCATGAAGCCGTTCTTTCCTTCCTCATGTCACTACCCCAGATCCCATCAGTCATCAAATTCTGTCCAGAATCCTTCCCAACAGTCCCCAAAGCTGAGGCTTCCTATTCTTTGTCCACTGCAGTGCTGTATTCCAGGCCGTCACCATCTGGATGACTGCAGCAGGCAACACAGTACGTACGCGGGAGGCTGCATGAAATTTGGGAACAAACCAGTGGTTAGAATCGCTGTTTTGCCTCTTCTGTGTATGTATATGACCTTGGATGTGTTACTGACCTTCCATGTTTCAACATTTGCAAAAAAGGAAAGAAAAAAGGGTAATGCCTACCTTAATTTGTAAAAATCAACTTCCTATAAAGTGCCCAGAACAGAAACTAACATATAGGAGGTCTTCATTAAATGTCTTTTTCTTTCCTCAGCCTTTTCCCGCCCCAGTCTGTATTGCACATTCTATAAAAATTGTACCCCAAAATAATAACTCCAATCAAGTCACTTATCTGCTTAAAGATATCCACTGACCCTGTTGCCTCAGATAAAAATCTCAACACGGGATAGATCTTCCACAATCTGCTCCAAGCCATCTTTCTGACTTCAACTTAGAACAGGAAGTTAGGGAGCTCCTGTGTCACTCTGTTCATCTCTTCCTTTCCAGGACCTCAATACATGGCTGAACTCATGGCAGATCCTAATTAAAAGTTCGAGGGATGAATACATGCATGCATGGAGAGATGAACACATGAATGAATACATTTATCGGAAGACAAGATTTACATAATTCCCTTAACATTATGAACACTTACTAGATCTGAATTTGAAAGCTATATAAGCTTGTCATTCACTTCCAGGCATTATTCCTGTCTCCCCAGTTTTTTGCCTTATACCTAGAGAAAAGTTTTCCTGCTAGAAGCAGAGTATGAGAATACCGCTGCTTGTATGGCCCATAATACAGATGGAATTGTGCTAGGATGAGATGCTTCTTAATAGTATTCTACAAACATTTATTGAGCAGCTGTCAAGTGTCAAGCATGCTCTGATTCATCTGAGATCTCTTAAAGAATGCACATCGTATGGGAGAAGGGAGGTTAAAGAGTTAACTGGTAAAGGGGGCTGTGGTGTCACAGTTGTCAAGGTGGTCATGATGGAATTCAGAAAAGGCTTGACACAGGAAGAGGAGCTTCAGGTGAGTCTTGAAAGTTGAGTATCAGTTTAAGTAGGTCATTTAAACTAGGGTGGGGCAGAGAAGGAGTTTCCTTGTGGAAGGAAAAGCACGTCAAAGATACAGAAACAGGAGAGAACAGGCACAACTGGTTCATGATGGCCCTAGTTTGGAAAGTATTTTGTTAAGATACCTATTTAAATATACTTCTTCAAAAATAAAATATAAATGACCAAGTTGGAGAATTTGTTGACACAAAAATGAAAAAAGGATAGCAGAAAGCAAGAAATTCCCCCAGATAAGCTCGTTCATTGTCCCTCTACCCTCACTCCATAGTTCGTAGCCTTTAAATACACCCTACATGCTGATGACTCCTAAATTTACCTCTAGCACTGACTTTTCTCCCAAGCTCCAACTTGCCTGTTACACACCTCAAACTCAGTTTGTCTTCTAAACTGAACTCTTAAGCCTCATTGTCCCAAATCTGTAATTCCCAGCAGGATAAATGTTATCTCTATCCACCCAGTTGCTTATGCCAGAAACGTGAGTTATCCTATTTTCCTTTCCTCACCTCCATTTCCACCATTTCCAGTTGATTAATAAGCCCCGTTATTTCCACTATTTTAAATCAGTTCTCCATTATCTATCACTTGTTCACTACAACAGCATAACTAACGTTTTCTCATCTGCTACAATTCCCTCCAACTCATTCTCCACCATGTAAACAGAATGCTTTCAATATAGTGTTTCTGGAGCTGTGGCTTACTGATCACCGAGGTGCTTGGCTGAAAAAAAGGAAAATCACATATCTAGTTTTCAACTCAGGTAACTGATACAGAATCCTTGGGCAGTCTTCAGAGTTCAGGGGTCTGCACTTTAATAAGCCCTGCCTCTACCCTTTTTTCCCATTAAAATTGAAGCATTCCCAATATTTAAAGCAGAAAAATCTAGAGGTTAGGAGTGGATATCTTGAGCCAGAACGTCTGTGAATTCTGTGTGTCTTTGGACAAGTAACCTAACTTTCTATGCTTTCATCTCTTTACTGGCAAAATAAGGTTGATAGTGAACTAGCTCTTGGGTTGTCGGGTGGTTCAAATGAGTTAAAACATAAGTAGTAGCTTTTATTGTTTCTTGCTAATATTTCCGGTTCTCTTCTGTCTCCTAGCACATGGGAAGGTTGTACTTCTCCACTCCATTGAATGTGGTCATGTGATTTACCTAGGGCAAAGATCCATGAGTGAAAATCATGTGTGTCGCTTCTGAAGGCTGCCTGGGGCAATGAGTCTCCATGTTCTCTCTCCTCTCGCCTTGGTGATCAAGGGAGTGCATGTTGATATGGAAGTGTCCAAGGCAGAAGCAATGTAGGACACTGAGCCCAGATGTGGCAGACAGCTGCCCTGCTCTGTTGTGTGAGCAAGAAGCAAGTGTGTATTGTGCTAAGCTCCTGAGATGTTAGGCATTATTACGACTGGATAGCCTAGCCCAACCTGATACAACTTTAAAGCTCTTGGGATAGGCTTGGGATAACTTGGCCTATAACTGCACAGTGACACCTTCAGAACATAAATGCAGCAGTGTGGTTCCATGAAAGAGCAATTTTCCCTTTACTAACTTAAAACATACACTTGATCACGTCATTTGTTTGCAGCTCCTCAGTTACTTCCAATGAAATTAATAAAATAAAATGCAAATAACTTCACAGTCTCCCTTGCTTTGGTCTTCAGTCTCACCTTGTTCATCTTCCATTCACTCTCCTGCCAATCAGCCTGCTTGTCGTTCCCTGAACATGACGCCTACCTTGCTGACAAAGGGCCTCTGTACTTAACAAACCCTGGGCTTGAATCCATCTCCCACACCTTTTCTCTTTTTCTTTTTTGCTTTTTTAGACAGAGTCTCACTCTGTTGCCCAGGCTGGAGTGGAATGGCAAAATCTCGGCTCACTGCAACCTCCGTCTCCTGCGTTCAAGCAATTCTTCTGCCTCAGCCTCCTGAGTAGCTGGGACTACAGGTGTGTGCCACCACACCCAGCTAATTTTTGTATTTTTAGTAGAGACGGGGTTTCACCATGTTGGCCAGGCTGGTCTCGAACTCCTGACCTCATCATGTCTCAACTTAAATGTCAGCCCCTCAGAGAGGTGGATGCAGATGTTCCTTTATTCCTCCTTTCTTATTACTGTCTTAGGACCTTATCTGTGTCTTTCATATTCATCATGATTGATGATTAATTTGTCTACAGCCATTACCACCCTGAACACACTCATGTTATCTGATAACTAATTTTGCTTGTGTGTTCACACATTTCCTGTCTTTTTCTAGTAACAGAAAGGATGCCCCATGAGGACAGAGCCCGCATCTCTTTTGTTGATGGTTTGGTTTATCCCCAGAACGAAAACACTCCCTGGTTCACAGTAATATTTGATATGGAAGGATGGGGTGGGGCAGGAGAGGTAAAAAAGAAAGAGGAAGAAAGAGTTGTTCTAGAATTAAATTGGGGTCTTTCTGAATATAAAATACTATCCTAAAATGATTATTCTGAAAAGAAATAGAGAGTTTGTAACATGTGATGAGAATTCTAGAGATTAATGTATTTTTTATGAAATGATGCTTTATTACTTTTAGAAAACAGTATCAACTTATAAAATATAAATTAAGATATAAGTGTATTTCTGCCAAAGTAAGTCAATAAAAATGCACTTCAAAATCAGCTTTTATTACAGGCAATGCATTGTAAACTCGAAAATCCAGAATCTGAGTTACACTTTTTAACATTTCACTCAATATCAGTCTGATATGCTGGGTCCAAGTGATGACACATTCCAAACTAATGTAACTTTCTTGCAGCTTAAATAAACAAATTTAGATCACCAAGTAAAATCAAAGCCAAGTGTATTTGCACAACTCAAGAATGATGTGAATTAATTAGAATCTCTGGTAGTTTATACTTCACCATTTATAAGTGAACTTCGAGAGTCTTCTTAGTGACATGGTATTCAACTTTGTTTCCAATGGCCAAACGCTAAAATGTATAGAATATCTTTCTCTATACCCGCTATTAAATGTCATGGGCTAAGAAATCTGAGACAAAGAGAAAGAAGCGACTGATTACACACCCCAGTCATTTAGGGTGGAAGAGTTCTCTTAGGTGACTCTGGGTCAGGCTATCTTGATGGGCTGCAGACAAGTTTTTCTTCCCATAATTCCTGCTTTTTCAGGTGGAATCATATACCATAACTGAAAGGGAATGGCTGCTGGTTATCTGCTCATTGTCTTCTTTCAATCCCTGCAAAGACACCAAAAAATGATTTGCTTAGACCACCCCTCACCCCCAAAGTCACGCAAGTAGACTGCTTGAATCCTTCAGATGAAGTCTTCTTTCATTTTCAAAGAATATCAGGAGACTATGGGAAGGGCAGAAAGTCAGAGAACTTGGTGATCAGACAGACACCATCCTTCATGTTAGCCTTTTCCTGATCCAGAAAGAATCCAGCTTCTAGTTGTAAATGGTCCTATCCCTACTTTTTAAAGTTAGCTGTTACTAGGAAGATGTCACAGAGGAAAAGGAGCACACATTAAATTTATGGTTCTCTTTCGTTTCTATTTCAACTAGCACATAATAGAACTCAAATCTTTCTCAAATCCCTAGAGTTTTCCTTTGTGACCAGAAGACATAGTTTAAGGATTAGAGTCTGTTAGATTCCACCTCATTTCCACTCTGCCTTCTAGGGGTTTTCAGGCTTTCCTCAATATCAGAAGACAGGTGGACTCCTCCATCAACTGTTGGTAAACATTTAATGAATAATAAAATGTTGCTGATCTCTTAGTCCCAAGTCAACTGCTTCTTCTGTATTCTATTGCACTCAGAATGAATGAATGAATGAATGAATGAATGAATGAATGAGTGAGTGAATGAATGAGTAAATGAATGAATAAAAGTTTGAATGCTTACCTAAAGGATGACAACTGTTGTCTTTCTCGTGGACACTCAGTTGAGACTACAAAAGCTTAAGGTGATACTTAGAAATACAGGAAAAAGAATCCACATACATTGTTTTAAAGTTTTATTTGCTTACAAAAGAAAATGAAAATAGGTTTGCAAAAACTTATCTGCATGTACAGAGTAATCCCTGTAGATAAGGAGAGGCAACCCCTGGAACGCACTGCTGGATAAATTGATCATCAAAATTGTATCTCTTACATTAGAGCTGGTGGAAAGTCATTATTTCACGTGAGTTAAAACCACTGAGGAACTAAATCTATTTTTAAAACTACCAAATTCAGAAAGGTTACATCCAAATGCTTATTTTTGGATACCCATGAAACTGGTTGCCAAGTGATCTCAGAGTTGGACAGATCAATTAAACAAGAGGTAGTTTCTCCAATAATGTTCCTTTTTTTTTTTTTTTAATCAGCAAGGTTATTCCTACAGGGAGTAGGAGTATATGGTATCATCTCTGAACCTCTTTGAATTCTTTTCCTGCCAGGGCCATATTTCCTTCAAACACAATCATATCTGTTCATTTTAGGACTTGAGAGAGAAGATTCCAGAGTTCAATTTATTTTTCCTAATTCCTCTTTGAGCATTTTTCTCTAGAAAAACAAATTATCTGACATACCATTAAAACACCAAAAGGAAATTACTTCTACCAAGTCATAGATTAAGGGGACTTTTAAAAAATATATTTTTTTGTTAATAATAACAACAATAATATTAACATTATCCAAGGAGGAGATTTAGGCTGCTGAAGTGAGCCCCATCCCCCCAAAGTAGCATACAAACCACATAACAATATTTTCTCAAACAAGTTTCCTTAAGAGTTCTTGCAGTGGTCTTCAAATTTCCTCTGAGGCTATCAGACTCCAGGGCCCCACAGTTCCATAGCTTCCAGCTCATCTTGGACAGGGGTGAACTCAGGCTGATCTGGATGGGGAGCTAAAGAGGAAAAGTGGGGGTGGGGACTTGCTGGACCCCAGAATCATAAATTGATATTCTCCCCTCACCTGGGTCCTTAGAGACACAGAGATATCCTGCTGGGTAAAAAGCAGTGGGTATCTTAATCCACCACGCCCCTTGAACCTTCCCCACAAGGTTTCAGACAGTTAGTAAATGGACAAAGGGAAAGACATTACAGAAATTGTTAGAAAATTAGAATCATAGCCAACCATTTAAATATTATATGTTTTATTTACAGAAGAAACCCTGAAAACTCAGCAAAATTATAAAAGAAATAGAAATTTTAAAAAAAGATCTCATGTTAGAAGTCCATCACCAGGGGATAGCAGGGAGGGGAGGTCACCAGGGAAGGAAGGGAGAGTGGGGTGGTCAAGGAGAAAGATGCCCATCCATCCCTGTATGGGGAGAAGAAGGAGAAGGAGGCACAGTTAAGTAACTTCATTACGGAGCTGTCACACAGGGGAGTCTGGGATAAATTCTTGGCACACAATCATATACCTCTATCCAGCCTGACATGGAGCAGTCAGTGTCTATTGAAATAGACATATATGATTTGCTTATGGGTTCCAATGTTATCACGCCATCATGTTTGGAATGGAGTGGACAAGAGGTTTGAAAATGGGAAGGCAGCGATGCGGAAGAGGCAGGGAAGCAGGGTGTCCATTGTTAGGGGCAGGGGCTTGGTGGTGGTGGTCGACAGGACAGTTCTGTATCCAAAGTCAAATGCCAGGGCCAATGTAACCAGAGTGGAGGATTTCCACTTCAGTGCTGGTAATCATTGTAGGGGATCAGAACTTAATAAGGGATAGGGGTATTTGAGACAACAGGGAGGGAAAAGATGAACAGAGAAAAACACATCAGCAAAACGTTGTTAACCAATTCCTCTGATAACTAAGGTTAAATTTCTACCGAAGCAGAAAATTGTAGATCCATTAACTAACAAGTTCAGGGCCTCACAGCAGTCCCTCAGCCTCTCTCTTGTTGCTTCCAAGAGCGACTACATCAGAAAAGGGGCTATTGCACAGCACACCAGCATGCATGCTGCAGGTGATTTTAGGAAGCATACTCTTTCAGTCCAGTAGTTAGTGATAAGGCACAACTTTTGTTTCCACTCAGAACTATCCTTGGTCACCTAAAATGCAAGTGGTCTGCAGGATATCATTGAAAATAATCTAAGGAGCCCTCTTAATTACAGGAGAAGTTCTAAGTTTGACATTTCCCCAAACCAAGAGGAAAATTTTATGGGAGGTCTTGACCACATCACAGCAGTCACATAGAATGCGGACTCCAAAATAATGTTCAATCATGTCCTACAAATGTGCTAAATATGAAGTCAGAGGGCACGTATATCTAGGTCATCATTTGGAAGCAGGGAAGACTTAGATGTGCTGTTATTTTGAATTTGCTCTTAAGGTTTTTAAGGGAGTAGCCTCTATAGCAATTTGCACTTTATAGAAAATGCCTTGAGATAATTTACGGAAGTGAGGAGGTCAAGCCCTGCTTCCCATCCATAACCAATTTAACTTTTTTCTTAGCACTCTCTCGTCATTTTTATACTAAGCATAGTAAAACATTGATCAAAGCCCACAAGAGGAGCTTTTTTGTGACACTTACCTCCCACACCATAGGCAGAACATGAAGAGGGATCACAATATCCAGGCTGGCCAGAAGGACCTTGGGGTCCAGGAACCCCCAGATGACCGGGTGGGCCTCTTGGTCCAGGAGAGCCAGGGGGCCCAGGGCTGCCAGGCCGACTCTCCCCTGAAGGTCCTAAGAAGCACCCATAGATGAAAACAGTTGGTCTTTGGCCACAATTGGATAAGTTTTGAAACAACCAAGAAGAAAACTAGCTTTCACAGAAGCAACTCTTAGGACAATTAGGATAACCTCTTTCTCTCTTCTCAAGGAGTTCTTTTTCTTAGACAAGATTTCCTAGGCAGAGGATCACAGCGTAATCGCATATCCTCCTGAGGTCAATGCTTTTGGTCAATGCATTTAATCAGCTCAGGAAACTGGGAAACAAAATGTATTCTTTTCTATTACCTCTTGGATATTAAAGGAAAAGGAACATTCCATTCTCAACCTTATTTGCTTTTTGGAGCTTTTGTTTCCCAATGCAGTTCCTTATGAATCCAATCTATGAACGTGTACACACACAGATACAAACATGAACACACTCAAAGTTCAATGTCATCATCGAGTTAGAACAGCCGTGTAATTCAGTACTGGTGGATAACCCTAAATAATTAAATTTGTGTGAGTGTGAAATTGTCCTGCAGGAGACAAATGACAAGCTTGAAATTCAACCCAATATACTAATCCAAAATTTCTTTAACCTAGTGCACATTAATTGAGAACTCATATTGAGTAAAAATAAGAGAATTAAAATTTTTGTGACTCTAAGAAATTTGTCAATATGAGTTTTTTTCTGGCTTGTATGCTTGTTTGTTTTTAGGCCTGGTTCCAACAGTGTTGCAAAGGCATTCTTCCAAAGGAATTTCTCAACTAGAACTGAAATGAAAAGTGGGAACAAGTATCGCCTCCTATTTGAACAGCGTGGTGGCTCTCATATATTCAGCTTCTCAATCAACACTCACCAACCACCCATTCTGTGTAATGTGTAATGCTAGATCAGTTCCTCACACTATCTCTAATAACAGAAATATTTACACTGAAAATGAATCTATTGCATTAGGAACCTCTCTTAGAAAAAGTATGTTCCAAAATTTGTAATAGACTGGAAAGAAAAATATGTAAAGCACTTTACTCAATGCACTAAGACTGACATTATAAATATATATTATAATAAGATTGCATATTATTCTAATAATTCTAATATCGAATGTGTTCATCTGGAGACCATTCTAAAAGCACATAAAACGCAAACTCAAAACTTCCACAGAACTCATTCAGTAAGATTATCATGGCTGGAAATATCAGCGCTCACCAAATAGCCTTAAATTCCTCTAGTTTTTGTGTCTGCCTTGCAGTTCAGTTGGGGGTAGGTGATTAGTTCCAGACAATAAAATGTGAATGGAAATAAAATGACATCTCATTCTGTTTAGGAAGTTGAGACAATGTGCCTTTGTTCTTTGTTGTTGTTGTTGTTGTTGAGACAGGGTCTCCCTCTGTCACCCAGGCTGGAGTGCAGTGGTGCCCTCACAGCTCACTGTAGCCTCAATCTCCAGAGCTCGTGTGATCCTTCTCCTCAGCCTCTCGTGTAGCTGGGACGACAGGCGCATGCCACCATGCCTGGTTAAGTTTTGTATTTTTTTGTAGAAATGGGGTTTTGTTATGTTGCCCAGGCTGGTCTCAAACTCTTGGCCTCGAGTGATCCTCTTGCCTCAGCCTCCCAAATTGCTGGGATTACAGGAGCGAGCCACCATACCCAGACTGATGTGCCTTCTTTATTTTTCTCTTGGAGGCTGTATGATTCACCATGGTCATGGGTTCTGAGATGGAAGAGAGCTACCTTATTCATATGAAACGATGTGTGAGTGTGGAATAAAGCTTTATTGTGTAAACCCACTAAGAATCTGGGACTTATTTGTTACTATACCACAGAATATCCTATCCTAACTCACGCAAATAATCAGATCTCAGAATATGCTCTAACTTTTTGGTCCTGTGTATTGAGAGGATCATTACTAACCAAGAAGGCTCCCAATGAAACAAATAAGAAATACAGCCATTTCAGTTACATACGAGGATGTAAGATGACAATTTTCCTCACCTGCAATGCCAAGTGAATATAAAAATGTACAGTTGCAGTTTCTTGTTAGAAAGGAAGATTTACCTGCTGGTCCAGGGGGACCTCTTGGACCTTGGGTTCCAATGCCTGGATTTCCTTTTTCTCCCTTGATACCAGTTAGACCTGTTTAAAATAAAATAAAAGAAATGTTTAAAGTTCTTTTTAAAATAAAATCTTGGGCGGGGGCAGTGGCTTACCTCTGTAATCCCAGCACTTTGGGAGGCCAAGGCGGGTGGATCACAAGGTCAGGAGCTAGAGACCAGCCTGGCCAATATGGTGAAACCCCATCTCTACTAAAAACACAAAAATTAACTGGACACGGTGGTGCGTGCTTGTTGTCTCAGCAGTATTTGGGAGGCTGAGGCAGAAGAATCGCTTAAGTCCAGGAGGCGGAGGTTGCAGTGAGCTGAGATCACGCCACTGCACTTCAGCCTGGTGACAGAGTGAGACTCCAACTCAAAAAAAATAAAAAAATAAATAATAAAAATAAAATTAAATCTTTGTAGTTCAATATTTCTGGGGTTCAAAGGCGCTTCTCTGATGAAGACAATTAAGTGGGTTGGTTTGGGGTTATGAGTACCACAGGACTTTTAAATTAAATTCTGACACTGGTAGCATACGCAGAATCACATGTTGAAGTCCGGTTCTGTATTTGAGTGTGTGGCCTGTGATTACCATTCTGCAAGTCTATTGTTCTCCTTCCTACTGAAGTCCTACAGCCTGCCAAGAACTGGCCCTGTCTCTGCACACACCAGGCCATTCGACTTATGCAGTTGGCATTCTACAAGTAACACAATAGAAATCACAAGTGAACACGTCTAACATTTTCCTTTTGGTCCACCCTGTAATATATCTGCAAACGGCATGAAATATAATTAGGCAGCAACATTCTGAAGAGCATGAGTTTCCATTAAAACTTGGAAGCTTCGGAAAAGCCTGTGTTTGATTTGGCTGATTCAGCTCTATAAAAATCTAAATCTATTCATGTTTCTTTTCCACAGAGCAGACCTCTTATAATTTACAGTACTATTAACAAGCTATACATTTTCACAGGCAAACAACAAAGAAACCTATACGCTGACACCTCATCATCTAAACAGGTCCTATCACAAGATCACTTGAAAGGTGAGAGCACTTATATTGAGGCCCAAGATAGGGTTGCATTAAACTGGGTTCTGGGTTACCCTGGCTTGTATCATAGAAGATATTTGCTGCCTGTTTTTCATGTACAACAATGCTTTGAAATAGCAGCCTGCAGAACAGCATTTCTGTTTAATTATACCTACTGAGAAATTACGTTGAATTGGCAAAGCCTAGAAAGAAATATAAGTAAATGAAAAATGGCCAACTTAACAGGTAGCAGGCATGGAAGGGCTTTACGATATTTTTAAATTACAAATAACTATTTGTTTACTCCAAATATAATGCATATTCATGATCAATAAATTAGAAGATGCAACAAACAAGATGCTGGCACTTAAAAATAATTACTTTTAATATCTCAGTTTGTAACTTCCAGAAAGAAGTGTTGACGTAGTATTTGTTCTTGAAATTATTGGTAAAGAAGACTCCGGTGAGGAACAGGTTTTAGTTTTTTGTTTTTACACCGCACATATAATGACTGTTCCTAACCTGCAGCTTTGGTATTTTCTGTGCTCCCAGTAACAATCTCTTGTAGTCAAGACATAGACTGGCATCTCTTTTAAAAAGCTCTTCTTATTTACTAGGAGTCATCCAGGTTGGTCCACTCATTGCTAGAATTCCCAAACACCCAATCCTATTGTATGTCACTTTGATGGTGTTATCTGAGCTCACACAAGACCAGCACTTCCATGACAGCTCAGGGCACAAACCACCATGCCTGTGACTTTCTGTTCAGGATCTGGTTCTTCTCTTAAGAGCCCATAACATTTCTCAAAAGTAATAATCTCATCTGAGTTTTAAAAGCACACAGCTAACTCTGACTCAGCAATTTGTAATGCCCAATTGCTAATCGAGTTGTTCAGACGGAAACCCAAGCCATGGAAGCCTGCTGGGTATTAGCTTAGTAGCTAATCGGAGTTTGTAGTTTTTAGTTGAGAGCTGCTATTTCACTAGTCAGTGCTTGTGTCCCAGTGTGCATCTGAGAATGTAGCCGAGAATCCTTCTTCTTCTGCTTGGACTGGAGTCACATTTCTCATGGGGAATAACTAATTCTGAAAGAACTAGAACATAATAAAATATACTGATGACTAACACCAGGCTGCTCCTGATTAAGAGTGTGGTGACTCAGTGGCCTCTCCCGACCTCATGGTGCAGGATCATCTTGAACAGGATGGCTCCTAGTGCTTAATTCTTCACAAGAAGACATAGATCAGACAGAAGAGGATATCTGGGAAAGCATTCTTAGGAATAATCCCCAAATGATAGTTTTCTGACTTGTTTTTTTGCTTATTCATAAAGAGAGCTAGAGGTGGAGAAGATTGGGAACAGAAAATCTGGTTAATTTTCTCATACAGAGAAAAATAAACGGAATCATATTATCTGTAACATATGTCGAAGTAAGAAGAGAGAAAGACTCATAAAAATATTCAAAAAATAAATAAATAAATTCCAGCCCTGAAATGCCTTAGAAAAGAAAAAGGGAAATGTCTAAACATACAATTATATATTAACAAGGAATTTAAGACGTTATTCTTTTATTTATTTATTTTTTATTATTATTTTTGTCAGAGTCTCACTTTGTCACCCAGGCTGGAGTATAATGGTGTGATCTCAGCTCACTACAACCTCTGCCTCCTGGGTTCAAGCTAGTCTCCTGCCTCAGCCTCCCGAGTATCAGGGATTACAGGTGTGCACCACTATGCTTGGCTAATCGTTGTTTGTATTTTTAGTAGAGATGGGGTTTCACCATTTTGGCCTGGCTGGTCTCAAACTCCTGACCTCAAGTGATCTGTCCTCCTTGGCCTTCCAAAGTGCTGGGATTACAGTCATGAGCCACCACGCCTGGATGATTTTATTATTCTCCAAGTTATTATACTACAAACTACATTTAGGTGAATACATTACTGTTTGTCCATGTGTTCACTTATGGCTCTCCTACTGAAGGAATGTTCATGTCCATGACAAATGAACTTGGTTGTAGACCATTTTTTGGAGTGAAGCAATCTTGTTAAAAATTAGTATTTAAGTACCTTAGATGAGGATTGAGATCAAAGGCTAAGTGTAGAGACTTCAGGTCTCTAAAAACAGATCTGGATATATTTTCGATCAGCCCTGTAGAAACTAATTAAAAGGCGGGAAATCAAATATCCTGTGACTGTCCATGAGATGCTGAGGGCAGTGGATCCTGGGCATAAAGTCATTTTTTACAGACAAAACCCAGTCATGGCCCATGATAGATCTCCTTTGCACAGACCCAAGGTGGGGCCACTTGGTGCTGAGATGGGGTCACCAGTGCTAAATGCCAGTGTCCTTTCTACAAAAGCATTGAGACAGGAGACTCATGGGATTCCCAAATGCTAATTCCCTTCTTTTGAAATGCCCTTTACCTTGTCTGCCTCCATAACTTCTCCTCATTCTTTAAGGCCCAACTCAAAACTCCCCTATAACCATAGTAGGCAGAATCATGATAAACTCAAGAGGGCAAGGGATATATATGTTATTCCATGGCTATATCCTCAATGTTTTATATGATGCCTTCCACATAATATATAACTCACAAATATTTGTTGCAAGAACAAATGAAAGAATAAATGACTAAATGAGTGAATGAATTCTTTGCTTTCTTAGTAACTGCACCTCCTTTATTACTGAGTACTCCATAGGATTACGTAGTCTCATGTCCACATGGCCTGAGACATGGTTTTGGGGGCCAAAACCATTAGCCTCTTGATGGCTGGGGCTATGCCTTATTTATCTCTCTAGCATCAGCCCATGGAGAGTCTCACTGTTAGGTGGCCCAGTAAAGACTGGAAGACTAATGAATGAATTCAATGCCTAGACCAGTACTCAGCTGTCCATTATTATTTTTTTTTAATTTATTTTTAGTTCCGGGCTACATGTACAGAATGTGCAGGTTTGCTACACATGTAAACGTGTGCCATAGTGGTTTGCTGCACCTATCAACCCACCACCTAGGTATTAAGCCCTGCATGCATTAGCTATTGGTCCTGATGCTCTTTCTCCCTTTGCCATTCCTCCCTACAAGTCCCAGTGTGTGTTGTTCCCTTCCCTGTGTCCATGTGTTCTCATTGCTCTCATTTATTAATGAGAATATGTGGTGTTTGGTTTTCTGTTCCTGTGTTAGTTTGCTGAGGATGATGACTTCCAGCTTCATCCATGTCCCTGCAAAAGACATGATCTGATTCCTTTTTATGGTTGCATAGTGTTCCATGGTGTATATGTACATTTACTTATCTAGTCAATCATTGATGAGCATTTGGGTTGGTTCCATGTCTTTGCTATTGTGAATACTTCAGCTGTCTGTTATAAGCAAACATGCCTTTGAAAGATCAACAGACAAAATTCCTCAGGCTGGAGTTTCACTTTTACACTCCTAGTAAACATTGCTTTTTCTAACAAGTTCCTTGTGTGGTGGTGATATCAACTAGTAGAGCCTTTTAGAGATGAATATAATTGGCTCCAATTAAGCTTGAGGTACTGCAATTTTTAAAATGAGCACAGCTAATATAAATTAAGATCTAACTTAGCAAAAAATATGATTTAGCCAAGATTAAAATACCTTAGTTTTCTGTAGAGTAACCAAAATAATATTTAGGATCATCAGAAAGAGGTCTCCTCCCTCCATCTCCTCCCTCTCCTTCTCTCTCTCTTTTTCTAATAGACTATCTTTTAGAGCAGTTTTGGGTTCATAGTAAAACTGAGTGAAAGATGCAGAGATTTATCATATACACCCTGCTCCCACAGATGCATAGCCTCGTCCATTCTACAACGTCCTCCATCAGAGTGGTACATCTATCATATTCATTCATTCTTCAGAGTCTCATTAGAAACCATTTCAGGTTACCTGATTCTCCCTCACCACTAACCTCATACTGACTCGCCAATATTTTCATTTTCTGGCCCACGAAATCAGGGACTTGTTTGTTTTAGATCTTCATCCTATTCCCAGTGCTGGTCACATATTAAACACTCACAAAATATCTATCAAAGAAATGGATGATGAATGGAACACAAATTTAATTGCAGACTTTGACAAGTCAAAAACGTGCCTGAGACGGCGTCAGCACTGCCTATAGATGATCTCACTGTGTTTCAGATGCCAGCTGCTTCGCATGAACAAACTCATGTTGTTTTCACATGAGCCAAGAGGGCAGGCACTACTATTAACCCTGAAAGAGAACTGGATCCTGACAGGTTAAGTCAGGATCCTTAGCTAGGAGATAACAGAGCCAAAATCTCAACCCAGGCAGATGGGCGCAGAAGCCTCTGTGTTCAACCACGACACTCCCTGCCTCTCCATCCTAAGCTGGACCTGAAGGCTCTTTCTTGTCTTGCTATTAGTTATAGCTTCCCAAACCTCTGGCCAAATGTGTCTGCACATTCTCTCTGGCCTCACACTCAGCGGTCAGCCCTTGTGTTTATCAACCCCATCTCCTCAGCCGCTTTCTTCAATTTGTATACTTGCTCTCTACCCTGAGCAAGATTTGCAGTTGATTTTCAGGGGGTTTATCCTGCTCACACTGACATGTCCGAGGACTGGCCCTTGGTTGTCTGCTTCCTATTTTGTTTGGCCTGTTGGCCTCTCCCCCCCAGCCTGGAGTCTCATGCTGCTCCATGGAGCACAGTCACTCCTTCCTGATCCCCAGACATTCTGAGGAACTCCTAGGATTTATGCCAAGGAAGCTATGCAAGGCCTGGGGAATGCTTCTGTTGTAATTGTACCAAAAAGTCACAGAGACGATAGATCAAGGTTTGCTGTGCTATTACATTGTCTGTTGCCTGGGATATGCTGGTGATGGCTTGCAAGGACAGTCTGTTCTTTGCTTAATGTTTGTATGAATGCTTACTAAGTGCAAGGTACTGGACCTAGCACCTAGTTCCAAGAAGGCAGATTAACTGGACTCAATTCAGTAAGTACTGTCAGCATTTTGTTAAGCTCTGCTATTTCTGCATGCACGGTCTGTAGGACGAGTACCAGTTTCTGGGGCTCCATGCTTCACACTAAGATGGACAGGGATGGAGAACTCATAGTCATTTTACATGTAAATAAACCTTGCAAATAATTGCTAAAGACCCCTCTTCCTATTGTCTTTTTCATATGACAACTGGCCATCTACTGTGCCTTTATAATTCAGGGCTCAGCCCAGGAAATGGAAACCACTCTAGACCTTTCAGGAAGACGAAATTTGGAATTTAATACAGAGTCTTGGTAACACGAATGACGGAAAAGCTCAGAAGCCAAACAAAGATATAACTTACAAATTGGCAACAGCAAGGAGCCACTATTGCTCATAGGAGTGTAGAGACAATGAGAAAGAAATGTGTGACTTGGATCCAGAGCTCAGGGCCTTATGGGGATCTAGAAACAGAGGTGGAGACTGTCCAGTAGAAACCGAAGTGCAGAGGGGTTGTGGCTACAGCTGGAGTTGCAGAAGAGGCAGGGGCGGGGCTTGCCCTTCTTCATATCCTCCAGTCCTCCTCAAGGTCTCCCATTGGGCTGACTTGGCCAAAGAGCAGAGGGCAAAGGGGCCTGGACACTTAGCACCCTGAAGCTAAAGCCTGGCGAAGGCAAACAACACAAACTGCCTAGCCCAGTCCCAACATCAGCCACTGGGAATCGGAGTCAAAAGCACTCCTCCTGCATGTAGAAGGTCGCCATGGAGTAGGAAACACAGACAGGTAACAAGTAGTTATAATGCAGTGTGAAAACAGCTACAGCAGAATATGAGAGCACAGAACTGGGGCACCTGTGGGGACTGCAGGAGGCTTTCCACTATGTCTGACCCCTGAAATGACATCTTGCAGAACAGGCGTTATCTGCATAAAGAAGTGACAGATGGGCCAGGCATGGTGGCTCACACCTGTAATCTCAGCACTTTGGGAGGCCAAGGAGGGCGGATCATGAGGTCAAGAGATTGAGACCATCCTGGCCAATGTGGTGAAACTCATCTCTATTGAAAATAAAAAGATTAGCTGGGTGTGGTGGCATGTGCCTGTGGTCCAAGCTACTTTAGGAGGCTGAGGCAGAAGAATTACTTAAACCTGGGAGGCAGAGGTTGCAGTGAGCTGAGATCGTGCCACTGCATTCCAGCCTGGGTGACAGGGTGAGACTTAGTCTCAAAAAAAAAAAGAAGTGACAGATGGGAACTGTGGCATATGAATGTGCATGTGCAAAGGCTTGCAGGTGAGAGACAACAGAATGTGCCTGAGGACCAGAAATGTTTCGGTATGGCTTTGGCACTTCCAGGTTATTTCACAGGCGACAAAATATAAGGCTAGTCTGGGCCAGAGCATGACAAGCTTGATGTGCCAGACTATGGAGGGACACTAACTTATAAGGGCCACCTTCAGTTCCCCCTACTTAATTTTGTGTTCATAACTTTGTATTTTTTTTCTTTAAGATGAACTCCAAGTTGTAAGCTTCAGGTTCTGCAAAACCTGGATCTGCTCCTTCTGGGTGCTACAAGACAACATATTAGATAAGGCAGCTTAGCTCCACCAGTAAACCCTGCACTAGTGCCACAGAAAAGCCAGAGGAAAACGGGTTGAATCATTAAGTGGGGCCACTCAGTGATCAAAGGAATCCACTAATCAGATCAAGATCAAGGCAAAGGGGTTAGCACTTCAGGTCTTTCTATTAGTTGCTATCAGACAAGATAGCATAGGTAGAGGGTCCTTTGGTATTTGTGTTGGTTTGCCTCTCCCACAGACTCACCTAAATGTGGGCTGCAAGAGGGAGGAAGTGCAGTAGGAAGGAAAGAGAAGTAGGAAGAGCAGACATTAAAAAGAGAAGGGGAGAGAGAGAGAAGAAGAAAATGAGGTGCAAAGTTCATCAGCGCATACCAGCCTAGTGTAGCCTGCAGGCTGAGCACTTACAGCTGCAGGTGAGGGGCAGGAAGGAATGGGCATTAAATCAGGCAACAGGAATCTGGGCTTTTTGTTCACCCAGTTTTGCCGCTGATGCTATGACCTCACTGGTACATGAGAATGTCAGGCCAAATGCCAGTCTATTACTTTCTGCTACAAAATGTTGATGATTTCTCCTTCCACTATTGACTATTAAGAAAACCATAAATTATTCAAAATTAGTGGGAAAGGGAGCCAATTTCTATAGCTTAAAAATGAACATTTCAGGTTCAGCGTGAATATTTGGCCAGTTGATAACATGTAAATTGGAGCTTGGTCTTCATTCCTTGCAGAACTGGAAAATGATATGATGCTCTCCAGTCTTGGAAAAGTGAGCTGTGTCCAGGCATTGGGATAGACTGAGTCAGGGTCTACAGAATTTAAAACAAAATGTGTTGTGACCAAGAGCCCTTCATGATCAGCATGAAAGACTCATTATGTTCTCACTCATAAGTGGGAATTGAACAATAGAACACATGGAAACAGGGAGAGGAACATCACACACCAAGAACTGTCCGGGCGTGGAGGGAAAGCGGAAAGAAAGCATTAGGAAAAACGCCTAATGCAAGCAGGAATTAAAACCTAGATGATGTGTTGGCAGGTGCGGCAAACCACCATAGCACATGTATACCTATGTAACAAGCCTGCACATTCAGCATATGTATCCCGGAACTTAATGTAAAATTAGAAAAAAAAAGATAAACACATCCCAAATCGACAATACTCATCATGTTTTTCCAAACTAGCAAAGAAGTTCAGGAAAGTCAATCTATTTTGCTATATTTACATAGTAATTTAATGCCATAGTCAAATCTAGAACAATGAAAATGGAAAGGGTTAATATATCTTTTCTCTGCATATTTTTACCCTCCTCTGAAAAGACATTTTGATATATTAACTTACTGCAGTCATTGCTACAAAGGCCATATCAAAAAATTCACTGAAAATGGTTTATCACAGCTAATACAAACAGCTTTAGTTTTATCATATGAACTGCATTATATTTCCACTTTACTTGTGTTCAAGGCCTGAACATTTAGAAAATGAAAAAATACATCCCTACATTAAAAAAAAAAAACCGAGTTCCTTTCTCTCCCTCTCTTCTGTTATCAAGTAAAATGAAATGTCCTTCGAAGGAAATTTGCCATGATTTTCTGGTTAAATTACACGATGACGACCTGAAAGGAAATTGCTTACACTGTCCACGTGACGATAATTTGCAATTAACACGACATCTCAGGATTGATGCACTATATCCACATGGGCTTTTGCTTTTATTAGAGCTTGAGGGTGAATGAGGAATGGCGGTCAAAAAGCTAGCCAAGAGGTAATCAACACCATAAACTAGTTATGATTTATGAAATAACTATTGTATTTCATGTATTATGAGGAATAATAGAAAAATGTACATTAAAATTTGTTTTGGGGAATGACGTAGCCTCCTTGGTAAAAAAAGATGAACAGAAAGAAGTCATTAAAGGCCAACTCAAGAAAGTGTACTCTATCTGGATATTGAATGATACGTGTCACACACTAATGCAGTAGGATTAATCAGCCATTGATTTATCAAATATTCATTAAAACTGACTAACAGACTTTCCAATTGAGGTTAAAAAAACTCTTTTTTTTAACCTACAGAAATAATAATATAAGCTTCCAAGGCAAAGCAAGACAAAACACCAGTTACAGCTGTCTATTATTGTAACAGTCATATTCTACTAATTATAAAGCGTGGGAACATAATTTAATGGTAATTTTAATTTGTCAATGGCTTTTCTCTCTCATTCTTTGTGTTTGTTTTGAAAGCTGATTTTGTTCTAATTACAATTAATTTCAGAAACAGGAACACAAAAGAAAATCTTCAAAAATATTTTTTCCCAATAATTGTTACTGTTTTTTTAAAGTGCTTAAAGCTGCATCTTGCATTTTCCTCTGAAAACCTACATCTGGCATTTGGATGATTTAAAAGAATACAGGAGAGAAAACAAACATAAATGGCGAAAACAGGCAGAGTAAGCCAACTCTTCACAAGAGCCCTTAATTACTCAGCATTGCAGACGTCATATGGCTTGGAAATAATTTCAATGGATGAACGCATCACTCCCTCTTTGCAATGCACAGCCAGAAGGCCTTATTTTAATTTAGAAGAGTGGGATGGTTTAAACAGACACTCACAAAATCTTTCAAATGCCTCCCTCCAAAATGTACAGCCCATTCCTCTCTCCTTGAGCGTGGGTCGGCTTTCTGACTCCCTTTTAACAAATAGAACATGGTGAAAGTACAAGCTTGGGCTTCTGAGACTAGGTATCAAAATCCTAATGGGGACTCTTCTTTGCTTTCTCTCTCGGATCAGTGGCTGTGAGGAAAGCAGACTCCATGCTTTGAAAATGAACTCTTGACCAACCCCATGAAGAGATCCAAGGTGAGCAACTGAGCCCTCCTGCCAATAGTCAGCCAGGACCTGAGACTCCTGCCAACATCTCTGTGAGGGCACCATCCTGGAAACAGCTGCTCCAGCTCCAGTCAAGCCTTCAAATGACTGGCACCCTAAATGACATCTTGACTGCAATTTCATCTAAGACTATTAGCCAAGAGCACCCACATAAAACTCAAATCTCTGATCCATAAAAATGGACATTATATATATTTGTTGCTTTAATCCACTAAGTTTTAAAGTAATTTGTTACACATTAATAGATCACTAATGCAGTTTCTTCCTGCAGCCACTTTGTAATAGGAAAAAATCAATAAAAGATGATGCAAAGAAGAAAAAAAAGCCGACAGAACCTTCCTTGTCAGTGCCTCAAGATGACTATAACATTAGGAAAACACAATTCACTAAACCTGCAGAGAAAGGTCTTGTTCAGAAGGGCATTCAAATTGGGCTTTACCAGATAAGTACTGGGTGGAAAAAAGAAAGAGAAAACTATTTTGTTCATCCTTCAGGAAATGAGAGGCAGGGGATGGGGAATCAAAGAAGAAAGAAGACAACAGTATTTCAGCAGATTTTTTCTTTTCTTTTTTTTGGGCAGAGTCTTGCTCTGTCACCTGGCTGGAGTACAGTGGCACGATCTCGGCTCACTGAAACCTCTGCCTCTCAGATTCAAGGGATTCTCCTGCCTCAACTTCCCAAGTAGCTGGGATTATAGGCAAGTGCCACCACACCCAGCTACTTTTTGTATTTTTTTAGTAGAGACAGGGTTTCACCATGTTGGCCAGGCTGGTTTTAAACTCCTAACCTTAAGCAATCTGCCTGCCTTGGCATCCCAAAATGCTGGGATTACAGGTGTAAGCCACCGCTACCAGCCTATTTTAGCAAATTTTTAACAGCAGTAAAAAGAAAGAACATGTCTCATGCAACTGAATATCCACTGTAATACAAAATCACAGGGAAGACTTGAAAATATTTAAGTGCCAATTAGCAAATCATAAAGCTCTAGCAGCACTCAATCTTTAATCAAGATGATCTGTCCCATAGAGATAATTTTTCTAGGAACCAGCTAGGATACAAGGGGCATTAGGAAATCTCACAGAAATGATCTTTACCATTGCAGTATTCCTGGCTCAGAAGTGCTATGGTTTTACTCAGAAGTGGTATGGTCTTTTTCTTTTTTTGACTCTTCCCTCCTCACTTATTTTGGAATGTGCTGGAAACAGCTTGCAACGTCCCTTTAATAGCTCCCTGGCCTCACAAGTATTGGATGACATGACAAATTCTCCTTCATAGAAGGTACAGGTGAACCAGAACTGGAGGGGCATTTGGAATCCTTCCTTCTTCAGAAAGTGTGATTGCCTCAAGATGCATTTGGTTTTCTGTAGAGCTAGCCCATGTTTCTTGGGAGTGAAGTATCCAAACCACTGTTCATCCAGGTTTCCTGAATGATTTGCTCCCTGCGCTCAATCCTTTCTGCAAGCTCTGTTGCTTCTATGGAACTGTAGACAGGATATGAAGCCCTACAGAGCCCCGACAGTTCCCCTGGGAAATCAGAGGCAGAGGAGTCCTCTTTGGCCTTGTCACTTCCTGGCACCAGCTGCTTCCTTTTTAACCACAGGAATATCCCACTTCTCTCTCCCAACTTTAAAATCAATCTGGAACTCAGTTTTCTCTCTAGGTGTCTGAGTCCTGTTGACTCACAGCTCAACCTGAGCATTAGGGAGACAGGTTTAGCTTTTGTGTGGGTGCGCCATTTCCCATGCTGCCATTTCTGAGTCTCTGAAAGGGAGTGTTACCTATTCATGGTGCTCAAAGGAAAGTTGATTCCTTGTTTACTTTTGTTTGCTTGGAGGAGTTTGTTTGCCATTCAGTGTGTGGGAAAAGGAGGACAAGAGAATTTACATTTATTTGCATAATATAATCATGTGCTCATTATCTTAGTAGATCACTACTGTGAACACAACAGAGACAAATCCAGAGTGACATAGGTCTTTCAAATGGCGTCCTGAAGCAGAAATTGTAGAATGTTTACCTTGCTCTTAGGATAAGTTCAAATTCCTTACCCAGACTCACAAAATGTTGGTTGCATGCTGCGGCCTCTGTCTACGCCTCCCTCCTCCTGAATTCTTACTATCCCTTTAACTCACCAAGCTCCAACAATGCTATTCTTTCTTTCTCTTATCCAAAACAACGGAGCTTAGTAGGGGCAGTGCCATCCCTAGGAGATGTTCTTAATACTTGTAGAAGAACTTCTGGTTGTTGAAATGATTAGAGGTTGTTTTTATATTTAAATACATATTGGAATAAATTATTTGACTATAAATTACTTCCCTTTTAGTTCTCCTTTGTACTACACTGGAGAACATTCTAATGTATCTATTTAGCGTTGTTGGTTATATGACATGTGAAGATAGGTTATAGTTAATATCTATGAATTTTATTTTGGAACTCTAAAAGAGACATGAGGAATTAGTTGTCAAAGGGGAGAGGGTTGAGAATTACTGCTTCTCAGCCCTGTCCCCATTCATAACAAATAATTTCTGACATCGGCTAGAGTTGAGAATCACTGCTTTAGAGGTTTCAAGCCCTTTCTTACCTCAGGACCTTTGCACGTGCTGTCGCCTCCTCTGCCTCGAATGCTCTTCCCCAGCTCTATTATTGCTATGGCAAGTTCCTACTAAAGTTCTAGGTCTCAGCTAAAACATCACTGACCAAGTCAGAGTCTCCTTTTGTATGCCAATATCATCCTCTACTTTTTCACTGCACTTATTACAACTGAAATTAAATGATTCATGTATTGTTTGCTTAATATCTGTCTCCCACTAAACAGTAAGTTGCCATGAAAGTCAGGAAAGATATACCCTGTTTGCCACCACGTCATCAGTGACCAACACAAGTTGGAAGTGAAGTAGATGCTCAGTAAGTACCACTGAATGAATGAACGGAGATTCAGAGATTAGGTTTTAAGCTTAAGCAGTCAAGATCAAACAGCTAATTAAGTAGGGAAGCTGGCAAGCACAGGAATTCTGGAATCATACATATCCAGATCTGAATTCTAGACCCCTATTGTTACGCTGCGTGATCCTGGACAATTAACAATCTAGCAGAGCCTGTTTCCTCATCAAGCATGGAACTAATCCTGATCTCATAAGATTTTTATGAGCATTACATAACACGTTTAGTGATGGACACATAGTCGTTGCTTAATAAATGTGAGCACCCGTTCTTTTCAAAGACCACACTGACATCTTCCCTTACATTCTATATAACTCATTTAGCATTTACCATCTCCCAGTTTGTGCCCTCAGCAATGTTTTGTATTCCTTCCTTATTCAAACCAGTTCTTCTACTTTACCCAAATGAGGTAGTGTGTACAGGACCCAGCGCAATACTTGGCAGATGCAACTGGAGCCTAATAAGGAAAAGCTGTAAATAATAGTGTTGTCTATCTGCCAAGCCAAAAAACCTTACATAAACTCTGCATTTAATATTTGCTGATTTATTGTATAAGATAAGCCAGATATAAATTCCAGCTGTTATAGATATACAATCTAAAAATGAAACTCTTTAGATGGTTAGGTTAGTTAGATGATTAGATGGTTTCTCTGATTCAATAATTTTGGGGGATTATGGAAACTGATTAGGTTGGGCATGGTGGCTTGCGCCTGTATCCCAGCACTTTGGGAGGCCGAGGTCGGGGGATCGCTTGTGGTTAGGAGGTCGAGACTTGCGTGACTTACATGTTAAAATGCCATCTCTACTAAAAATACAAAAATTAGCCAGGCATGGTAGTGCATGGCTGTAGTCCCAGCTTCTTGGGAAGCTGAGGCAGGAGAATCACTTGAACCCAGGAGGTGGAGGTTGCAGTGAGCCAAGATCTGAGATTGCTGCACTGCATTCGAGTCTGGGCAACAGAGCAAGACTCCATCTCCAAAAAA
>NW_016107383.1:6383707-6426966 GCF_001604975.1 Cebus imitator | reverse complement strand
AAAAAAAAAAAAAAAACTGAAATCAGGAAAATTTTCAAGTAAATAAACTTAATTATGTGAACTATAAACCAACAAACTTATTGATGACTTGTTTAATGTATGGATCAAGATACCAGTGTAGAGAATGAACATTTAAATAAATTGAGTAAACAAAAACAGATGAATCATCTGGGAACGACATGCAGAGGGCAGAAATAGAAAATGATCTGTAATTGCAGAAATCTGGTTGGAATCACCCACGGCTGTGACTGGAGAGTGAGCTGAGGTCAGAATAGCGACTGACACATAGTAGTCAATCACTGGATTGTCCAGTAAAGCATTGGATTGTCATGGTTCAGTTATCAAAAGAGGAACCTCAGAGCTGATCCTTTCTTCCAAATTTTGGGATAATGAGAAGCCAGGTTATACAGAACAATTTTCATGAAGACAGTACGAGGTTTAATGGGGAGAGGCAACCAACTAGAATCCCATGGAAAAATAGCTTTTCTTTGACATAATAACAGAGAAAGAACAAGTGATGGAAAAGCAGGTGAGAAATCAGGCTGCTTAATATAAAGCATGATGTTACACAAATGAGGACTCTTCAGTGGTAGGTGCCAATAATTAGACAAATCCAAGTGGGAGTTCAAGCTTCAGATAGAAAACTTGAACAACATTAGACACAGAATCCCTTTGAATCCTTCAATTCTAAGAATTGTCTATTACAATCTGTATCAGAGGACAGCTAAAAACTGTTCCACACAAACTTATGAAAAAGCCTTTAAAGGAGACAAAGCGTTAATGAAGAGAGAGACAGACAGCAGATAGAGTGAACGTGCATCTTCTTTTAGATAGTTAAGTCGCGAAAAGCCATGTACATCACATTGCTAATATGAAAGGAATATCCATAATTTTTCTTCTGTTCTCTAAAAGTGCATATTCTTTGCTATTTCCCTGATAAAGATGGGGTTAACTAAAGATATTGTATGGGGATAATGCTTTTCAAACTAAGGTCATGAAACCCAAGGTCTCTCCTCATTCTTTTAGCAAAAGAAAAATAAACAGGAAATAACAGGAAGGGTAAGAATAATTTCTTTTGCCCAGTTATATACATTTGCATTCATGTACATGTATAAGCAATATTGCATCATGCTGTTAAATGTATTTTTTTTTAACTGTGTATCACATTTTTAAAAGTTTGAAAAGCCAGAATAGAAAAGTCAGAGTGGGCACTTCTGATGAAAAATTATCCAAACTGAATGGAGTTGTGAATTTAAAAAAATGTTTTGGTTTCCATAGGTTATTGGGGAACAGGTGGTATTTGGTTACATGAGTAAGTTCTTCAGTGATCATTTGTGAGATATTGGTGCACCCATTTCCCATAAATATATAATTTATATATTGTAAAATATGTAATATACAAAATATATATAAATTTGTATATTATATATTTTATAATATACAAACACTATACCCTATTTGTAGTCTTACATCTCAGCCCCTTCCCACTCTTTTCCCCCGAGTCCCCAAAGTCCACTGTGTCATTCTTATGCCTTTGCATTCTCATACCTTAGCCCCCACTTATGAGTGAGAACATACAATGTTTGGTTTTCCATTCCTGGGTTACTTCACTTAGAATACTAGTCTCGAATCTCATCCAGGTCACAGCAAATGCCATTAATTCATTCTTTTATGGCTGAGCGGTATTCCATCATCCATCTATGCCACAGTTTCTTTATCCGCTTGTTGACTGATGGGCATTTGGGATGGTTCCACGTTTTTGCACTTGCAAATTGTGTTGCTATAAACAAGTGTGTGCAAGTATCTTTTTGTATAATGACTTCTTTTCCTCTGGGTAGATACCCAGTAGTTAATTTTTTTTTTAGGAAGACTCTTATGAGGCTCACAGGAAGTCTATGCAGAAAGTGAGCCTCTTTTCAGTGTTCACGCCAGAACACTCCACAGCCATATTTCTCATAATGTTGCTTTTGTAGTTTATTATGTGCTTAGGCATTTATTACACTGCCTAATAATCGTTCTTATTTTTACTTATTACAATATTGTGTCCTTATAACACTGTTTTATCAAGAATGATGATAATCATATTTTATACAGCAGAAAAAAACCAGTCTCTGGCTCTTATTTCAAGTCTTGATGGTGGCTGACTTTGAGTCTTTTGGGCCTTACCTCAATATCTTCATATGCTTCCTTTTACAGAAAATGCGAAAGAGAAAAGACAGCCGAAGACTTCAGTTTTTAAATTTTGTTGTTTTGACTTAGTGGAAAGACAGATCTTTCCTCTCTTAATCCTTCCTGGGTATTTGGATCCAAGGCTAAGAACCAAATGTCACTGCCTACCTTGCAGCAGCGAATCCCAGTTGAGGCGGAAATAACTTTGCCAGGAATGAAGAGCCCCTTGGATGCTGGCCTGCAAGCCCTGACCTATAATAGTAATCCCCAAATCACGCCCTTCAAGTGGTGATCATCTCAAATCACCTTTCTTCATGCTCAAATGTCATTTCTCACTTTCTGTCTTACTGTCATCGTTCATGCCTTTGTGAAATACAGGATGCTGTTTGTCTACTGTACTCCTTAGAATATACATCAGTATGTATGCAAAGAAAATTATGTCATGGAAATTGGTATTTCCAAAGGTTGTCTGGGCTGCCCTTCGAGAACCTTTGGATTATTTTTCTGTGGTCTAATTATTCAAGCATATTTGCAGAGCAGGAGAGACTCAGTCTGGCAAGAGTGGGGCTAAGACTCCCAGAAAGAACAAAGAGAACTTATGACTTGCTGGGAGTGACTCAGGTGCTGGCTTTGTGCTCACTGAGTCACAGTTACTTCATTACCGACACCATTAGAGGATGCCCTGATGACAGAGGGGGCCACACTACAGGCTGCCAGATCTTTGTTGTATTGTGAGGGAATTATGCCATTTTCTTTTTTCTTTTTGTTTTAAAGAAAGAAAAAAAGAAAAAAAAAGAATGAAGGAGAGGAAGAAAGAGGAAGAGCAAGAGGGAGAGAGAATTATGCTGTTTTCTATATCTGCTGATTTTGTGCCCTGACATAGGGAAAAGCTTTCAGAAAAAAAAAATCAGAACTGGGTCACAATTAAAGCAACAACTATCTAGTAAGCACCTATTAAGTGCAAAGCATTGTGCAAAGCAATTCAGCTGTTTGCTAAGGCCTTATTAGTGCTAAAACAGAAAGAAAAGACAGTAAGGGCATCAGGTATTCATGGGGGTGGAGACATTTGGGTTCTAGAGTGATCAATAACAATTTCATGCATGAGACGGCTGAGCCTTGAACTAAGAGAAAGAGGTATAGAAGACAAAGGAAGGAAAGGACATTTCCAAAGAGGGAAAACAATGTGTACGAAAGTGCAGAGGCAGAAATGCACAAGGCCTGCTGGCATGAGTCAAAATAAATACGAAATACTGTTTTTGTAATCTGTATTTTAAATCAAATTTTATAAAAGGAATATATCCTACCCATCCCGCAAAACGAATATGCCTCACAGAGCAGACAGGTAAAAGTTAGCTTTTCCCCAAGGCTATGTGCTACAAATTGTGTTTTAGAAAATGATCAGTTATTTCTCTTTTCCATCATTTTCTTCATGGTTAATATGCAACCCTGACCTTCTCACACCTTTACCTGCTTCTGGAATGGGAGATCTTGGTCAACTGTAGATTCAGTCAAAAGAGTCTTATTTGTATTATACAATATTTCTAAGACCTTTAGATGATAGAAGAAAAGGCTAAGTAGAATCTCTATTTTAATGAAACTTTAGTGGGAAAGACAAAACATTGGCCCATGAACTATTAAACAAAATGTTGCCTGATACAATAGGAAGATGAGCCACAGACAGTATTTTAATTTGAAGTTTAGAGCTGACACGGTCTATACAGGAATATGTGAACGATATACTGGTTCACAGTTCATGACTCCTCTCAGGACTGCCACTGACTATTGCCCAGGCTGGGCACTGCACAAATAAAGCACCAGAGAACCACCAGAGTGAGTTCTCCGCTTGCCTTGACATTTGTGTAATGCTCTGTTTGGTCAGAGGGTGGCATCATTTTCTAATTCTTCAACCTGGAAAGGGCACCCTTTTTGACTTCATCCACCTAGAGTGGATATCTTTTACTAGCTCACATGCCTCTCAGAGGTGATTTGGGGGTTCTCACCCTCCTCTTTCATACAAGTAAATGTGGCTCTTGATAAACACTGAGCAGATCATTCAATTTTCTCAATCTCAGAGATAAATAAACAAGAAACTGAGAATAGATGGGGCAGAGTTCATTTAGGTCCATTGTTTCAGACTTTATCCTTGTATAAGCATCGTTGAAATGTTCTGCTTCCCTGCACCCACCTCAGAAGAGTTCCTCTGAGGGAAGGGACCCAGCTTACCTCGTTCTCCTGGGGTCCCTGGCAGGCCTGCATTTCCGGGGAAGCCTGGTGTGCCTGGGGGTCCTTGTTCACCAGGGGCTCCAGGTGCACCTGGTCTCCCAGGCTCCCCAGGAGGCCCTTGGACGGTCCGGGTGGAGGAGGAGTGGCTGGGAATCTGGTTGAGGATGGCAGTGTACCTGGCCATGTGACCTAAGGCATGAAGCATACAGACAACATTCAGTAAAGTGTGACACAAGGAAAGAGAGGTCCAGGGATGTCACTCATTAAGGCTCCAAACAATTCTGTCAGATACCACCAAGGGAAAAATCACACCCCTTTGAAATATGTTAATTTCCAGCTTAACATTTTTTATGTTTTACTCTGGATGATATTAAGGGCTGGACTGATGTCAAGTGGCATCTCATGTGTTTGGAATTCCGCAGCTCACACCAGCATCTCAATAAACATCATTGAGAAGAAGTCGTAAATTTCATCTTCACCCTCAACATTTATCTGACCCCTAGACCCTCACCCAGCTGCCTTTTTTCTAGCAATTACTCCCCAAGTTATTTGTCTTTTCTACAACACACAAAGCCTCCCCACCCTCTTGCTCATAAATCCCCAGACAAGTGCTTTGTCTCAACTCATCTGTTGGTTGTCAAGCCTTTTTTTAGGAGCCTTTACTTGGGTCCCAGCTGCAGAAACTCCCACTAACTTTATATTTTTAAAAAATCTGGTACTCTCTCCAATAATCCCTTAACTCAATTATGCCTGGAAAATATATATAGATATATATCACTAATTAGAAGTACAAAGTACTTAATACCATGATGTCTCATTTTTCCAGTGTCATTAGATGAGATTTTCCAACATAAGTGAATTTTCTAGTTTACTATTATTTATTCCTTTTGAAACATTTAAAACTAAATACAAAATAGTCACCATTTTTTTCAATGAATTCACTCTAAAATACATTCAGTGCATACTTTCCTTAAGCATTGGATTGTGTCTGTAACTAGGGATCCCCATTTCCTGATGACTCAAGGCTATTAGTAGGCACTTCCATTGTTGCCTGGGCGGGTAAGACATTTCCTCATTTGCTTTTTCAGCTTCCACCTTTGACAAGGAGCCTGTCCATTATCATTTTCCCAGCTGTCATCACTTTGGCCTTGCATAATTTCCCATGTAACCCTTCCTAGCATAATTCTTCTGATCAACTGTGAACAAAAAACCAGATACGTAAGCTTGTGAGGAATTATATGCCAACAGATAAATCTAGTTCTGAGTGGCAGCTGAAGGAATAAAATAAGGAGCCCAGAAGGAACTGAAGTCGTGTTTGGGAAGATGGTTGAGGTGCCAGAAATACAGCCTCTGACTAGGTTGGGACTGGCTTATCAAGTTGCATACAATCTTTTTGATTTTCTTCTAGTATATTGATGGGCAGAGCCTTGCTATTTTATAGACTTGTTTAAGCTTTGCTGTGTAACCAGTTCCTTGCTGACTTCTACTTCCTAGAAGTCAATCACAAGACTCTGAGAATTTGTAAAGAGAAAAAGTAGATTTTGAACCCTTGATTTTTAGGGCATGCTTTAAATAATCAGATATTTACACATGATTTTTATTCTACAGTAGAATAAAACAGCAAATATTGTGAAACCTTTCTTGTGTTGTGGTCAGTGAGTCATAGTAAGATTTAAGCCTTAAGTTTCATGGAAATATTGATCTGCTCATTTACACTGTAACTTGAAATCAGAAATCTACAAAGCAATTTAAGATACAGGTTATTTACAAGATGTTAGTACAAAATGATTAATATTCAATTTTTCTTTTATAATGTATTTTTAAAGATCCTATTTTGGCATTAAACTTGAACAGTTATATTTAACTGGTAAATTCTCTCACAGACACACACATAGTTTGGGCAATAGAAGAGAAAATTAAATAATGTTAAAATATAGGGAGCATGACTACTGTGTCTGAAGTTGGCAGCTTCACACTCCATTTGCCCTGATGTTTTTGCCTTCATGAAAACTCCTCCAAACCTATGCAGATCTCAACTCCATGCCTCCTCCAGGGTGAGATTTGGATTTATCTCAGAACTAAAGATGGAATTTTGGACTTAGCCAACAGAGCTTTCTTAGACATTTAAAGGGCTTCCTGGCCTAACTCCCAAACTTTCTGAGTTAAAATAAATATAACCCAAGCCAATGAGGTGGCCACTTGGGTAATGTCAGCCCTGGAGATGGGGGTGCTGTTGGGTGGGAGGGCTGGACAGCAGAGCTGGGCTAGAACTGGGTGGGGTTGAGGGAGATAGTTCACCTCTACTTGGCCTCAGACCTTCCTGGAACTGAACAAATTACTGGCAAAGAGAAAGGCCTACACTAGTAACCCTCTGGTTAGATTACTGAGATAAAACGTATAATCAGTGGGCAGAGGGGAAACGTGCAAAAGTATCTAAGCAAATGGGCACTGAAATACAGTGCTATCAAAAAGCTCAAGTGAAATGAAGAAATGGAACAGGCATCATATCAAGTTTGTTCTGATGTCACTTTTGGCACAAAACCCAAGTATATTATCATATCAAACGTCAGAGCAAGCCTGTTCATGTGTGTGTTTATACTTTGGCAAACATCCTAAGAAATGAAGGAGAAGACCTTAGGCTAACCAGAAGGTAACAGATGTGAAATGGATAAGGAAATATTCATTTCAATCTTGCAAGTTCATAAAAATCAACACCATACATGGTCTTTCTGAGGTAGCTTCTGAGGATGTAGTCCAGCAGCTCTCAAGTGCTGAACACTTGAAAAAAAAATCCTACCCACCTGGAGAGACTAGAAAGGAATAGATGGTTTGATCTGGGCAGTCAAGTTAAATTTACATGGCAAACAGGCAGTTCTCGGGCCAATGACACAAAGGAATTTGGTTTTTGTACCATCGATGTAGAGCTCTAGGGTAATCTGTAATGATCTCTTTGATGGATCAGTGCTGGTCACCTGTAAAGCTTATGTGTATGCACCAAGACAATACTTTAAAGGAGTCTTCCTTAGTGGTACACTCATGGGAAAAGTAAACTCTCTTTTGGATGAGTGTTATGGGGAACAACCTCTGTAACCATTATATACTTACTCTGGATGAGCTGTTCACATACTTGACGTGCCACTGATCTCACCATGGCTTGAGACTGCAGGTCACCCTGAATGAAAGGAAAAGCACACTCCTGACTCAGCTACAAGCCCAGCCAACTATCAGGACTTCAAGGATATGGATCTGTCTAGCCCCACTGTTCCCATCAGGGTTCTTTGGCTCCTAGCAACAGGTGGGTTTGACCACCATGGTGCATGCAGAGAAGGAGTAAGCAATTTGACATTCATGGTTCAAGGTTTCTGGGAGTCCTTATTAGATTAACAAGCACATGTAAGTATTTCTGGTCCCACATTCTAAAAAATTTAATAGTTTTGAAACAAACCCGTATATATCTAATGCCTTATTTATAGTCCTTTAGCACTTATAAAATACAGCACTTTCTCAAGCAGTGGCTTATGTAATACTAATAGCAACCCAGAGGAAAGATGTTAAACCAATTTTATAGCTGAATAGCCTTAAACACACAGCCCAAGGTTTCACAGAAGTAATCAGATGAGCCCAAGGCCACTGCTGTTTCTGCTACAGCCAATGGCATAATTATATTAGCAGTTGTACAATTTCTGAAAGGAGAGAGATGAACCCTAAATTAAACTGAGTTCAGTCTTGGGGCCAGTTCTTTGATTCTATGCCTGCCATTGTCTTCCTGTGAACCCTGGAGCATCAAGAAACCCAGGAGCCCCATGCTGCCACTTGTCACTTGTCTAGAGTTTTGACTTTTCTGAAGGCTTTTCACATCTATTATATAATGTTCTCATCAAACTCACTGTGTAAATTATATGAGTGATTATCCCCATTTTATCCTTAAAGAAATGAGCCCAAGTTGATTGACCTGGATGGTTGCAGATATGCAACTAGAAACTAGCTCTCCCAACTTCCATCCCACAGGGATTTTACCTCTGGAAAATGTACTCAGAGTCAACTGAATTGGGAAAAGGGAGAAACAGGGGCTGGTATAATAGCAATGAATAATAATGGTAATAAATGACCCTTCATTATCAGGCTTATGCAATGGAAGGGGTGCAACCAGCTGGGGCCAGTAAACAGCCACAGGACACTTACCCGTTCTCCTCGCTCCCCCTTCGCTCCAGGGACACCCTGTAAAAATGGAAAATTGTTCAAGTTACTTATGATATTCCACTTAGCTAAGCTTGATAATCGTGCATCTTTTCTTATTTTGTTAAGACATTTTTCTTAGAGCCAGTAATTCTGCAGCAAAAATCGTCACACAACAACAAAAACAGACAGCAACCAGTAAGCACACCAAACATAAAAAGCTCGGTTGAGCATTCTACTCTTTCAGCTTTTTTATGTAGAGGCATGGTATGTTTTGGCCACAAAATTGGAATTGTGCAGCAATAATACTGCTTTGTAACACGTTATTTTCACTGAGTAGGTCCTTTGTAGCTTTCCATCCTAAACACCACCCTTTGTACTACTACTGAGGAGCCTTCATGATTTATTGCACAAGTCTCTGCTGAATAGTTAAATTGTTTCAGCTTTTAAAGAAGTATCTCCAAAAGGATGGAAAAGATCTCCTCTTAATTTAGAAGTTAAAGTCAGAGACGAGATTAGTGAAATCCTACAGCTTCACTCTAATTTCTATCCAGCACGATGCCACCCAATTCTCCCCAGTTTGGAAGCTCACATTTATGTGAATTCTCAACTGATTTATTATTTTATTATGTGGCTTAGCTACTCTTTGACCCATAAGAAACCTTGCCATTATTAAAATGCATCTACTTTAAAAATGGCATTTTCAGGGTTTGTCCAATGAAATTACACATATAATGAAAAGCATGTGTCTTCAGAAGGATTTCATATTTTTGTTTCAACTCCGAGGCAATATTCATTGAACAACATTTTTATAGTCTCGACTAAAAGGAGAGTGAATGGAATTAATGGAATTTGCCACATTGTCAGACTGTTTCCAGTTGTTATTTCAACCTCAACAGGTCCCAGGCCAAATTCAGTATCTTCTTCAAAATCTCCAGTCAGTGAACAGTTTCATACATTCAAACTTCTGGTTTTACCCCATGGTGTTCAGGTAACCTGGCTTCCCAGAAAAAGAAAATGCCCTGACTTGTAGTGTTTGCTGATTTTGGAGGTGTAAGTGCTTCTGTCACAGCTAATTTCAAGTTGTAAATGTGCTGTCACCAAAGACGGAATTGGGAAGGGAAGAGAAATGCAGGACTGACTCTCCTGTGCAGATACAAGCACCCTACCCTGGTTTGATCTTTTTTCTACTCCTCCCTTGCCCTGCCATGTCTATTCAATGCACACACACACATACACATCCACACACAAACATACACACACCCACACACACTTTTTTTTTTTTTTTTAAAGATGGAGTCTCTCTCTGTCTCCCAGAAAGGAGTGCAGTGGTACAATCTCTGCTCACTGCAACCTCCACCTCCCAGGTTCAACTGATTCTCCTGCCTCAGCCTCCTGAGCAGCTGGGACTACAGGCATGCGCCACCACATCCAGCTAATTTTTAGTAGAGATGGGGTTTCACCATGTTGGTCAGGCTGGTTTCAAACTCTTGACCTCAAGTGATTCACCACTTCAGCCTCCCGAAGTGCTAGGATTACAGGAGTGAGCCACCATGCCAGGCTGACACTTTTTAAAATTTAAACATAATGGTAGAATCTTAGTGTTAGGTATATAGGTGTGGTGTTCACTCAAAATTCTTTCGATTATGTGTGTAATATATTTTTTAATGCTAATACTTTGGAAAAAATGTAGGACATTGGACCTGCAAACTGGGTTAACTCTGAGTCTCTTTGTAAGATAAGACCATTAAATGAAGTGATCTCTGGGGTCCCTTATCAGTCTAACACATTATTCTTTCATGATATGGTCATTATTAGGAAGAAGGGAGCATAAGAAACAGAAATAGATGAAAAATACAAAGGCTGGGCTTCTGAGGGAAGAATTCCAACCTCTACAGAGAAAGAAGATCCTCACAATTTGTGACCTCTTATGTGAGTTTCATGAGGCAGAATCTGTGTCTAGCTTGTAGACTTCTGTATCCTCAGGTCCTAGGACTGTGCATGGGAGTGGCAAATGTTCAAAAACCACATGTTCATTGAATGAATTTCACTTTAAGTTTGAATGGCAAGCCAATTTGTGTTTCATGTTAACTACCTTGATTGTAAAAAAGACAGAATATGGCAGGGGGTGGGGGGCAGTGACTCACCCCTGTAATCCTAGCACTTTGGGAGGTTGAGGTGGGTGGATCACGAGGTCAGGAGTTCAAGACCAGCCTGATCAATGTGGTGAAATCCCGTCTCTACTAAAAATACAAAAATTAGCCAGGAGTGGTGGTGTGCGCCTGTAGTCCCAGCTACTCGGGAAATTGAGGCAGGAGAACAGTTTGACCCCAAGAGGCTGAGATTGCAGTGACCAAGATTGTGCCACGGCACCCCAGCATTGGTGACAGAAAAAAAAAAAAAAAAAAGAAGGCAACTATTTATGACACACTCAGGCAGTGGGCTTTAAAAGTATTAGAAAAAGAGTTGATTCTATTAAAAAAAGAGAGTTCCCAGTTCTATTATAAAAACTTTTTGCAAAAGTAAGATTTACATAGCACACCCCTGCCCCAGCCCAAATTATTTTTGGAAATAAATGTACTGGCTGTGCCTTCTTCCCTCATTCCTTAGGCTTCACAAACGGACAGAGCTCTAAAGAGACATTAATGTGTACTGGTAGGACCAACTGGCAAAAAGAACTAGCATCTTATCACTAAATAATCCTTAATGGAAACAGCTTTTCAAGTACTACAGGTAAAACAAAAATAAAAATCTGCAAGCAATACATATTCCATATTTTAATACATTAAGACACTGTAAATACTAGTAGCCAATACGTAGGCTGCTTACCATGTTCCAAGCACTGTCCTTGTTGCCCTTAACATGTTAATGGAGTTAACCCTTATAACAGCTCTGCAGGATTAATTCATTCAATTCTTATGACAGTCCTATAATATTAACTTATTTAATGCTTACAATACTCCTATAAGATTAACTCATTTATTTTTATTATTATTATTTTTTAGATGGAGTCTTGCTCTGTCGCCCAGGCTGGAGTGCAGTGGTGCGATCTTGGCTCAGCACAACCTCCGCCTACCAGGTTCAAGTGATTCTCCTGCCTCAGCCTCCTGAGTAGCTGGGGTTACAGGCACGTGCCACCACACTCAGCTAATATTTATATTTTTAGTAGAGATGGTGTTTTACCATGTTGGTCAGGCTGGTCTTGAACACCTGACATCGTGATCCTCCCACCTTGGCCTCCCAAAGTGCTGGGATTACAGACGTGAGCCACCACACCCAGCCAACTCATTCTTTATAACAACCCTATATTATCCCCATTTTTCAGATATGGAAAATAATGCACTAAGGTCATCTCACTTTGCTCAAAGCCATGCAATAAGGAAATGAAAAAGCTGGGGACCTGAACCCAAACTGTGGCCTCCAGAATCCATACACAACCTGAGAATACTCTATCACTCTGTTGAAAGAGAACCCTGCTCAGCAGTTCTGCCAGCCCATACCTTCTATTCCGGGGAAGATAATATTTTCTCAATTAAAATGAAGCAAAACAAGCAAACATACCATACCTAAAGCCTAACTCTGGTAATTCGGAATTAGGTTGCAACTTGAGTCATTTTTAAAAATCCATTTTATCTTGAATAATTTTATTTCTGCACCAATACATTTTTTGACATTTTTCTGGCTATTCTTGCTATCGTTTATTAAACTGGCTTGTTTAAAAATGTTTCAAATCTAGAGAACACAATTATAGTGCAAACCTGATTGACAAGGCAAATGGAGAGCATCGGCTGTTGGCACCTTTTGGAATGTCGGGATGGGTGTGTTTAACTGGGTTTGAAATTCCTCAAACTCAGTCTCCTGGTGCTGATTATTAAACAGCCAAAGGACGCAGCCAGGCAGTCTCAGTGAAAGATCTTTTTAATGAAATATATGTATGGCAAGAAATTATTTTTTATTCCAGCTTCTCTGACATCGCTTCTTTGATTTTTACAAAGTAAAACAAAAACAAAATAAAAATTCCTGAGTAAGTGAAGGCATAACTCCACCAAAGTATGGCTTGAGGGAAAACACATATTCCCTGCAGATGTAGGCAGGAAAAAGTGGCACATTTTCCTTTAATTTTAGGAGAACTTGAAATGTAAAGAAAAGAAAATACAGTAGCTACATTCATAGATTCACCGAATTTTAGTGCTGGAAGGAAGAGGAATGATTTTGTGGTTCAAATCCTACATATTAAAGATGTCTATTAAACAAAATCAAAACATCTCAGGCTTGCTTGAAAGGTCTTCCATGACCTGACCCCTCATCTATAAGAATATTCTTCCAATATGCCTCTGAATATCAGCCTAACTAGAATACAAACATACTTTCTTTTTTTTTTTTTTTTCTTTTTCTTTTCTCTCTTTTGAGACAAGAGTCTAGCTCTGTCACCAAGGCCGGAGTGTAATGGCATGATCTTGGCTCACTCCAACCTCTGCCTCCTGGGTTTAAGCGATTCTCATGCCTCAGCCTCCTGGGTAGGTGGGATTACAAGCACCCACCACCATGCCTGACTAATTTGTTTTTTTAGTAGTGATGGGGTTTCACCATGTTGGCCAGGGTGGTCTCAAACTCCTGACCTCAAGTGATTCACCTGTCTTGGCCTCCCAAAGTGCTGGGATTACAGGCAAGAGCCACCCCACCCAGCCTTCTTTTTTTTCTTTTAATAAACACATACTAAGTACTCTCTACGTGTTAGATACTGAGCTGGGGTCTAGGACACTACGCAGGCGTATGTAAAATTTCTGCCCTTAAGGAACTATCCTTTTAATGGAGAGACAAACATCAACAGTTGAAATGCAGTACCTAATGGCCGTGAAGGGAAGGGTGACTTTACACCAGAGGTGTGCAGCCTTAAAGAAAGATTTGCCGGGAGCTTAACAGGTGGTGAAAAAAGAATGCAGCCCAGTAAGGCAAAAGAACATCCCAAAGGGCATCCCATGGGTTGTTCCAACCCCAAAGACAAATGTGTGAAATGCTATGCCATATCTTTCGGGAATTTTAAATAATGTGTGTCTGAACAACAAGTGATGGGAGGAAGGCAATGCAAGCTGGAAAGGAAAGTAGGGGCCCATCCTACAGGGTCATGAGCGCTGTGCTGAACAATTGGACTCCTTCCTCCAGGGATAGGGAGGTGATTCAAGCCAGGCAGTAACATGTAGGAGCTGCACCAAAAGATGTTCTGGCAGCTGGGAAATGGACTAGACCAGGGCTAACGCAGAGGCCCGAGGGCCAATGACAGCCTCCTGGGATAGTCTTTGTGAGCAGTGAGCAGGGCCTGAAATGAAACTGTGGTAGTCGTGATGGAGCTAGAGAAATAATTGAAAAATATTAAAATTTACAAAGACGGAGTGCTCTGTGTTTGCCTTATGTTTTTCTGCAACTGCCACCTAAGTGAGGCAGTCTTTCCGTCTTTGTGGGTGGGAATCCTACCCAAATTCCAAGATCTCATCAAAATGCCCTCTCCATCTGAAGCCGACACTCCCACCCCTCAGCTTAGGGGTCTCTCTTAATGGAGTTTTCTTTTTTCTTTTCTTTTTCTTTTTTTTTGAGACAGAGTTTTGCTCTTGTTGTCCAAGCTGGAGTGCAATGGTGTGATCTCGGCTTACCACAACCTCCGCCTCGTGGGTCTAAGAGATTCTCCTGCCTCCGCCTCCCAAGTAGCTGGGATTACAGGCATGTGCTACCATGCTTGGCTAATGTTTGTATGTTTGTATGTTTCATGGAGAAACATGGGGTTTCTCCATGTTGGCCAGGCTGGTCTTGAACTCCTGATCTCAGGTGATCCACCCGCCTTGGCCTCCCAAAGTGCAGGGATTACAAGCGTGAGCCACCACACCCGGCCGTATTTATTTATTTATTTCATTTTAATGAATGAGAGGTTTTTATGTTGCCCAGGCTGGCCTTGAATGTGTAGCCTCACCTCCTCAAGTGCCAGGACAACCGGCCTGAGCCACCACGGCTCCCTCTTAATGGAACTTTCATAGCAACTTCCTTGCCTTTTTCTTGACATTTCACACTTCCTGTCCGTTATTACAGCTTCTTATATAAAAATATCATTCTCTCTAGAGTTCTCATATGTATCAAAAAGTGTCTTGATGTCTTTTGTATCCCTCATGACCCCTCCCCACCATGTAGTCTTATATGTGTTGTGCTCATTCCCTAAACATTTTAAATGAATGAATTAGGAAACTGACCTTCTGAAAGGCTAGATGATTTGTGCAAGTGATGAGGCTTACACAGCTACTTCGAGTCACGACAAGGCTGCATCAAGAACCCACATATGCTGACTTCTAATGCAATGATCTTTCAATGATATAACCCTGGACCTGTCTACTTGGCTGAACACATGGCCCCAGCAGTAAGCAGCTCCTTCTTTTCTGTGTTTTATCACTCTCTAACAACTGCAGGGCAGGAACCGTACCTAAGCCAATACTAGCAGCTATGTACAATCTGCCCCAGGGAGCCGGCAGCTGAAGGCAGAATGCACGAAAGCAGGCGTTTCTGGCACCCACTGTAGGAAACATGTTGCTATTTTCAGCAGTGCAGCCTGTCCTTCTTGGTCCCTTTCCCTCCTGCCTTCCTAGACAGACATCCATGGGAAATCAATCAAGGCCTTAACACCATGACACAGAGCCTGCTGTCACAGTCATGCCAGTCTGGCAGCCAGCAAGCATCTGGGAGCCAGCAGGCCCAAAAAAGTCTGGGCTGGACAGTTCAGAGAGCAACTTGCTTTTGGGAGGAAATCCCCAAGCCGACTGTGGTATCCATACCCAGTGCTTGCAGACCAAATGGCTTCTGCCTCTGATCAGAGTGTCAATGGCACGAAGACCCCTCCTGCTGCTATCAAGGACCCCTTTCTGCTGATTTACAACAAAAATAACATTATTAACAAGAGTTTTATTTGTGGGAAAATTTTGTTAGTATTTTTGTATATGCTACATTTAGAGTCTAATCCAGAGCCACCATAGGCCAGGTGGGTGAGCAGGGTGCTATCACAGTTACTCACTGATTCCAGGTCTCATTCTAGCTCTCCACACCCCATGTCAACTCTCTCAAAGCTCTCAGGGCTTGCACTTCTCTCCTTCCCTCTTCCCCTTTCCATCCCTCTTGGGTCAGGATCAGTCTAGAGATTGTTTTCTCCTAGCCTGGGTTAGAAGAAACTAGTTCTAGGAGATGCCAGTAAGAACAAGGAACGCATGCCCATATATATTTATTGTCTAACCAAATTAAACTAGTTTTGGGTGTTTTCTAGCTTCACTTCTGGATGCCTCAAAGCCATTGATGCCCTAAAACTTCCCATGAATGAGAAACAGATTAGGCATGCAGTTTCTGTGCATGTGGCTTCCACAGCTAGTTAGGGTCATGTCAGGGGCACTTCTTTGACAAGAACTCCATGCTGTCTGGCACTGTGGATATATTTAAAACTCTGGTTCCCAGGAGCGCATTCTGGGAAGCAGACTGAAGCCAAACAGAAGACAGTATGTTTTTAAATTTCTCTTCTGGTAAGAAACAGCCTAGAATCAAATGAATATTTGTGCAAGTGATGTGGCTTACACAGCTACTTCTCAGTTTGAAATGATGTATCTCTACATGTCGTTTTCCATATTTACCCTTTCTGGGGGCTCAGGAGCTTCTTGGATTTAGATTGATATATTTTTCAGTTTTTAGAAAAATTTCAGCCATTTAGTTAATCTTTTCTATAGCTCCTTCTTTTTTCACTGCAAGATAAGCTTGCAGTGAAAGAATGATGAAGACGGGTACGTGCGTGCGTGTGTGTGTGTGTGTACATGCATTTTTTCATGTGCTCACACATGTAGGTTTCAGTGTATGTTTCTATGTGATGGGTTATACTCGGCAACATCTTTTTGAACTAAGAAAAGGAATGTGTGAAGATAAAGCAATCAGATTTTCTTCTGTGACCTATTAACTAGGTTGATATAAAAAGAAGAGATCTAAAAGTATTTTGAATGACAGTGTAGTTGGAATAAAGATACAGCTGTATAAAGTGATTACTAAGAATAACATTTATTTGAATGTGCAAATCAGGACGTTTTGCTAAAATCAAGATGTATTTTTTTGTGTGCATACCCTGTATGGGTTTGTGGATCTGCAAATGTCTCATGTGAATCATGGCCCAGAAAAGGATTCTGAGGATGAAATAATTTTATTAAAATGAGTTTCAAGAATAAGAGGAAGAAGCCTCTCTGGGTTGCTAGAGGAAGACAGGCCACTTTCAAAATGAGAACCAATATTTCTGTTCTATATTATTTGCTATCGTAGACAGAAAAAAGGCCCCTCAAACTTCTATGCCCTAATTCCCAGAACCTATGAATATGATACCTTATGTGGCAAAAGGGACTTTGCAAATGTGATTTATAAATTTGAGTTAAGAGTTTGGGAATTATCTAGGGAGACTGGAGATTCAGGTGGCCTGAATGTAATCACATAGGTCCCGAAGAGAAACTTTCCTGGCTGTGGTCAGAGAGAAGTGGCTATGGCAGAAAGGCCAGAGAGATGCAACATTGCTGGCTTTGAAGATGGAAGTTGACCATAAGCCAAGGAATGTGGGAGGCCTTTAGAAGCTAGAAAAGGCAAGAAAAGAGATTCTCTCCTGTATCCTCCAGAAGGGAAATATGGACACCTTGTCTTTAACTCAGTGAGATCCGTGCCAGACTTCTGACCTGCAGAACTGTAAGATAACAAATTTGTGTTGTTTTAAGCCACTGAGATTGTGACAATTTGTTAAGTGGTAATAGGAATCTAATTCACTAGACTCTTCCATCCTCATCCATCAGATTTCACCGCTCCACACATTCTTAGTGTGTTTACAGTCATACACATCTTTGCATTTTCAATGTTTTAGTTTATGGATGCAGACTTAGCAGTTCACAGATAATATCAGAATGGTGACTAACAGCAACACCTAGAAGGAACAACTTGCATGTCATCAGAAGATGCCAAGCTTGTCTCCAGAGGCCATGTAATACAGTGACCTCATTTTACAGATGAAGAAACAGGCCCAGATGTGCTCATTTGTTTTTCTTTCACCTTATCCCTTCCCCTCCCATTGATCACATTTAAACACCAACCTAAGAGACTAGAAGTACAAAAATAAGAGGTAATGAGTTCTGTTCATTGTGTTTTCACTTATTACACCTCTCACTTATGTGTGAGTTTGTGTTTTAATGGGAAATTCTGTCTTGTGGAATGTGGAAAAAAGTCTAATCTCACTCCCGTTAAACCTAGAATTTCCCAAGCTTTATATTTTTCCCTTTGGGAACCCGGCTTGATTAATACATAGCTGTTGTACCCAATCTCTGGAAAGGTAATATTGAGTTTACTTAGTCAAATACAGAATAGCAAGCAATAGAAACATACGTAAGCAAAAGCATGACAGATTATTCCCTGTTAGGACCATTTATCTTTAGCCTTGGCATACGCACAATCTGATCTTCATCTTTATCCTAGGAGCTTTTCTGATTTCCTTTACGAATTCCCATGGAATCCAGTACTGAATACACATTTCTGACTAATAGAGATGCTGGTAAATTTAAACACATAAATAAACGTGACGACTGGACATACATCCTGACCGGCTACTGCTGCATACTCACGGGTGGTCCCAGGGCGCCTTGCGGTCCCATGCTTCCTGTGATGCCAGGGACTCCAGGGGCCCCAGGAATGCCCTAGAAGAGAGGAAGGAAAATGGAACTAAGTCAGGAATCACAAATTCTCATCAATGACAGCCAACTTTTAAGCAAGAGTAACAAATACATAACACGATAGCTTCCCTCCCCCTCATCACCAGGACCTCATTCCTCTTCTCAATTCCCAAAAATGGAGGGAAGACTTTTTTTGGTCTCCTCACTACAGGTCAGGTGTGGTTTTTCAAATTCAAGCCTTACTTGTGATTTAATAAAAGCTAAATCAAGGCAGGTGATCCTCTGGCAAAATGGCTCAGGATAGAATAATCAGGCAATATGGATACGTTATCTTTTTAAAAAGTTTTAGGGAGAGTTCTCTACCAAGGGATGAGTTGTTACACTAGTAAATATGGCTACTGAGTAAAAGATCTGGCAAAAGAAAACCTCTCAAAAGAAATGAAATGCTTTAAAGCAGAGTATGTCCCAGTAGTTTCTGAAAAGACTTACTATTGGCCCCGGTGGTCCTGGAGGTCCTGAGGAGCCATCCTTTCCTGGGAGGCCCTGACAAAAAGAAACACAGTGTGTCAGTTAAGCAGTTGCTTTCTGTGGCTTTCAGAATGGGCTCGTCTAATTCCTTTTCACGTTTGGGGGTCAAGTCCTGCTGCTTGCCCTGGACTACCAAGGATTCACTGCCTTAAAACTCTTCATGGAAATTGTTACCAGCAGATGTTTGTGTCTGTTGGCTCCTTTAAATTGTCCAGTGCAAGAATTTTAGGTATAAGAAATGCCACCTACAAACCAAAACAGGAACCTGCTTCCAAAAGGTGCTTTTACTAAACTAAGCAAAACAAATGGGAAAAGGATCCATTCTTGGTCATTAATGACCAGATGAAAGATGAATTAGTGTCTTTCACGACCTAAGGGAGTCTTGGGCAGGGAATCCCTATCAGAGGGATATGTCTTTCATTAAGAGTATGATGTATCTGAAAGCCTGCAACCTCAGGAGTAAGCTGCAGGAGACTTGGGAGGATTTCCTGCGGCATGATGAGCTTTGACTACTTGGGCAGATTTTCTGAGTGTCATCGTGGGCTTACAGATGAGCAAGTGCTTGCTCCCTATTCTCTGGTGGAAGGATTTAAGGCAGAAAGCAAGTGATGTTCTTTATAAAACATCTTCCTAAATTATAGAACACATGTGTATGTGTGTTATTTTTAATGTTAAGTGTTCAAAAACTGCAAGAGCTGGAATGACTTACTCCTAAATGTTTATAGCTCTTAAGTGTGAATGCTGGCCTTAACTGCTTTGGAGCAGTTAACTTAAGAGAGAATCTTCAATCTAAATTTTTATCGTATTCATGAAATTTCATAAAATTTGTTCTGAACACCACCTGATACTACAGGGAGAAAATGAATTTTCACCACGGGTTTGGTGTCCCATTGGAATAATTATTTTCCAACTGAAACCTCTCCTGGCATCTTTGCAGACTCTCCCAATCCCCTTTCAGAGATTCCTGCCACTTTTCCAGTGAGCCATCTTTTCCACTTATCTTACCATGAAAATCCATCTTTTATGTCTGTCCAACTCACATTGTCTCCCTACCTCAAGGTGTCAAATAAAAGACAGCAGTAATAAGGCTGAGAGAAAGGAAATGGTGTACGAGTTGGGAGAATACAAGAGGTGATACAAAGACAGGGTGATACGGTTTGGCTGCATCCCCACCCAAATCTCATCTTAAATTGTAGCTTCTATAATTCCCACATGTCATGAGAGGGACCTAGTGAGAGATAATTGAATCATAGGGGTGGATCTTTTCCGTGAGGTTCTCATGATAGTGAGTAAGTCTCAGGAGATCTGATGGTTTTATAAATGGGAGTTCCCCTGCACACACTCTCTTGCCTGTTGTCATGTAAGACACCACTTTCCTCCTCCTTTGCCTTCTGCCATGATCGTGAGGCCTCCCCAGCCATATGAAACTGTAAGTCAATTAAACCTCTTTCCTTTATAAATTACCCAGTCTTGGGTATGTCTTGATTAGCAGCGTAAGAACAGTAATACGCAGGGGCAGGATGAGTGTGGAGGAGAACCACTGGTCAGCAAGGCCCTTCACCACGCTCTCAACTTCATAACTATAGCAAGTTAGAAACCAGATAAGGCAGAGGATGCATGGGCTCTCCGGTACCTGTGGGTTTCCTTTCCTCCCTGGGCACGTGGGTTTCCTTTCCTCCCTGGGCACATGGCTTAGATGCTTTGCAGCTTCTTTGCAACATGGTTGAGCTCTGGCCAATGAAAAGGGGCTACTTTCAGCTGTGGCTCATACAAATTTCTAGTGGGTGATGCTACACCTTCTCACTCTGAAGCAATTTCAAAGGCCAAATGTTGAAGATGAGAGTGTTCCAAGATGGAAAGACCCTGAGTTTCTACACGACTGTGTGGAGCAGGGACTTCCTACCCCCCATTCCTCCACCCACCCTTGCTGACAGCTCAGGATTGTGAACAAACAATAAAGTTTTATTGTATTTCATTTCATTGCATTAAACCACTGAGATTTTAGGGTTGTTTATTTAATTGCTATCCAATTCTATATATAAGTTAGCATTTTTATTTTTAATACTACTTATTTCTTTCACTTCAGCCTAAAATATTAGTATTGATAAACCCTGATACAGATTACATTACACACACACATGCACAGGTCCTTAAATCTGCTAACTAACCAATAAAAATGAATACTGGTATAAGTTGAAATAACCTATTTTATTTTTTTGAGACAGTCTTGCTCTGTCACCCAGGCTGGAGTACAGTGGCAGAATCACGACTCACCACAGTCTTGACCTCCTGGGTACAAGCAATCTGCCCACCTCAGCCTCCCACATGGCTAGGACTACAAGCATGTGCTATCAGGCCTGGCTAATTTTTGTATGTTTTGTAAATATAGAGTTCCGTCCTTGGACTCCTGGGCTTCAGCAATCGGCATGCCTTAACCTCTCAAAGCGCTGGGATTATAGGCATGAGCATTGCGCCCAGCCAGTAAGTTATTTTAAATGGTGTTTAAATGTAGTATGTCCAGGAAGAAGGGCAAAAGCAATCAGAATATGTGATAGATGAACAGAACAAGAGAACTCATCCTTTCCATTTCCTTCATATTACAAGTGAGAAAACTTGGGGCCAAGAGAGGGTTGAAAAGAAACCTATATTTTTAAAGGAGTTTTTAATAATATATTCTTATTTCTGAGATGAAGTTCTCAGAAAAATGAACCCTGGGCACATATTCACTAACATAAGAAGACATTTTCAAAAAAGGCGTCTTTTGCTTCCTACTTTAAAGCTCTTACAGCACCACATAGGGACTGAACATGCACACACGCATGAGCCCACAGAGGACACGTGGCCAACACAACTGCCCAGCAACCAAAACTGCAGTGTTACGCCAAGAGTTCTCTCTCAGTCTCTGCCAGGCTGTGTCCAGAGGGGGAACATTCCAAAAACAAGTGAGGAGAAACTTTTTCACAGAAGGAGGCAAGCTGCAGAAAAGAAACTGCAGAAAATTGCATTGCTCCAAGGAAGAGCAGCATGAAATAACATATTTATCCCCCTCTCTCAACCATGTGAGAAGGAGTTTAGAAAACAACCATCTGTCAGTGCTCTCATCTATGACACTGAAGAGGTTTGAATTCACTTGATTTATGGACACCATGTGCTTATCATCTGGAAGGAAAGATGAAATGTTGCTCCTCCATATGAGCTCAATTTGGTGAAAGGGTTACTGCTTCAGTGTGATCAAATCAAAAGCAGAGGCTGCAGCTGGGTGTGGTGGCTCACAACTGTAATCCCAGCATGTTGGGAAGCTGAGGCAAAAGGATCACTTGAGCCCAGGAGTTCAAGACTAGCCTGGGCAACATAGACAGATCCCCACGTCTACCAAAAAAAAAAAAAGGAGCTTGGTGTGATGGCTTGCACCTATAGTTCCAGCTACTCTGGAGAATTGCTTGAGCCCAAAAGGTTGAAACATCAGTGAGCTGTGATCACACCACTGTACTCCAGTCTGGGTGATACAGTGAGACCCTGTCTCAAAAAAATAAATAAAGCAGAGACTGGACAAGATGTTTGTTTGCTTTAAGTTCTACCTAAAGAGAAACCTCAAAAGTTGGAATTTCTTTGTTCTCTTCTTTTTTTGAGGGCAGACATTATGTTTTATTCATTGCTACTTTCCTAACACATTGCTGGCATAAAATGGGTACCACACATGGCCAGGCACAATGGCTCACACCTGTAATCACAGCACTTTGGGAGGCTGAGGTGGGTGGATGACCTGAGGTCAGGAGTTTGAGACCAGCCTGGCCAACATAGTGAAACCCTGTCTCTACTAAAAATACAAAACTTAGCCAGACATGGTGGTGAGTGCCTGTAATCCCAGCTACTTGGGAAGCTGAGGCATGAGAATCACTTGAAGCCAGAAGGTGAAGGCTGCAGTGAGTCAAGATTGTGCCACTGCACTCCAGCCTGGCTAACAGCGTGAAACTCCGTCTTAAAATGTACTGCACAAATAAATACTTAATTTGAATAAAATTGAGGCTTCTGTTCTGCTTATCATGTTGAATAAGTGTGAATCACAGGTAGAATGAGTCTGGAAATGTGTAGGGCAAGGGGAATGCTGGTGTTATTCCTTTTGCTCTTGAACCCTCCGCGAATGTGTCAAAAAGATATCAGGAGTCATCCTACCCTCAGAAGCTGAAATTTCATTTTAGTAAAAGCTTAGGGTTAGGATCCTAGAAGCAGACCCAGATCCTTGCGTATTTGACTTATTGTAGGAGTGTTCTTGGAAGAAACCTATAAGGTAGTAAAAGAAGAGGGTAGTGCCAGGGAAGAGGTTAGGTAGAGTAGTGAGTTATCTAAACCTCTGTGTGATCCCACGGGGAGCTCTGGAGTGTAAATTACACATCAGAGTTGACCCACAGTAAAATTCTATGAACCATATCAGTTATTCATTGACCGAAGGCCAAGATAACATTTCCAAGGGTAATTATCTGGAGAAGGAGACAATTATGAGTTGTTGGCAGTCAGTACCATAGCAGCTGGAGATGTCGTTCACCTGCTAGGTAAAGGGGGTCCAATCAGGGCACCAGTAGCATTCACTACCATGCATTTTATTCTGGCACTTTTTTCTTGGACCGTCATGAAATACTAAAAACACTTTTGTTTTAATGGTTCAAAGACAAAGGTGGGTTTTTGTTTTTGTTTCTGTTTTTTGGGATGGAGTCTCACTCACTTTGTTGCCCAGGCTGGAGTGCAGTGGCACAATCTCAGCACACTGCAACCTCTGCCTCCCAGGTTCAAGAAATTCTCCTACCTCAGCCTCCTGAGTGGCTGGGATTACAGGCATGCACTACCATGTCCAGCTAATTTTTGTAGAGACAGGATTTCACCCTGTTGGCCAGGCTGGTCTCGAACCCCTGACCTCAAGTGATCCACCTGCCTTGGCATCCCAAAGTGCTGGGATTACAGGCATGAGCCATAGCATCCAGCCAAGAACAAAGGTGTTTTTAAGACTGCTGTGAGTTATCTGTTTGCAATATGCCAAATTAAAATTTCCTTATTATAAATTGTGATAACTAAAAGGATATTACCCTTAACACCATTTCAAAAACACAAAGCCATTTTTTCTAAAATTTCTTTTTCACCCTAGAAAATTAAACATGTTCACATTTTCCATCTCATAAAATCATTGTATTTTTAAGCTCTTAAATGACACCCGTAAATCTACCTTTGAAAGATTTTTATTTGGAAGCCTTGCATTTGTCCAAAAATGTCTGTACAGGTACTACATGCTGGGCATTCTGCTAGACTCTAGGTAGATAATGATGAACAAGATGGTCACTCTTCTAAGAGTTTACAGTTTTGACAATAGTCAAACAATGAAAAGAAACCAACAATGTGCTATGCTGAAAGACTATAGAGTTCCAATGGGAACATGTAGGAAGAGCACTTAACCCAGGCTTTGGGATACAGATAAATTTTCACAGAAGAAGTGGAATTTAAATCAAGTAATCAGAATGATTGGGCCCACACCACTAATCTCCCTGTTCACACACGACTGCATGTTACAGCTCTCACTGAGCAAGCCAGTCAACTCTTATAAGGGCAATGTTCAGGCCCTTCTTCTCACATCTTCACTTCAGGGTGAGGGGCAGTAGCAGAAGCTTTTTACATAAAAGCAATAAACTTGGTGAAAAGAAAAATTTTGCAAAGTATCTGCATTTTGTAGGGTAAATTAATGGTGAATTCTAGCTTTGTCATTCAGCCTAACTATAATCAAAGCTCATTGAATGGTCTTCAACTATTAACAGCTAAAAAGGTACTTGCATTTTCCAAAATCTATCTATATCTATAAATTTTCCATTTCACACCAGGGAGTCAATCTAAGAAGATGAGTGTTTAGGGAATAAGCAGCCTCATAAAAAGCAGAACACTTGGCCAGGCACAGTGGCTCATGACTGTAATCCTAGCACTTTTGAGAGGTTGCGGAGGACGAATCACCTGAGGTCAGGAGTTCGAGACCAGCCTGACCAACATGGCAAAATCCCATCTCTACTAAAAATACAAAAACTAGCTGGGCGTGGTGGCTTATGCCTGTAATCCCAGCAACTCGAATGGCTGAGCCAGGAGAACTGCTTCAACCCAGGAGGCAGAGGTTGCAGTGAGGTGAGGTCGTGCCACTGCATTCCAGCCTGGGTGAGAGAGTAAGACTCTGTCTCAGAAACAAACAGACAACAAAAATCAGAAAACTCAAGCAATGTACAATGAATATTAGGAAATAGGAGGATAAACAATAAGCATAATATGTGAATTCACTTAGGCTGGCAGTTTTCTTTTTAAATGTATGAAATCAGTCACCCAACAGACACGGATTTTTTTTTAATAACATGAATAGCTCTAGGCATTTTTCCTTTTTAATCTTCCTACCTCAAAATATTAGTATGTACCCACAGTACACATTAAACATAATTCTTGCTATAAAAGCTTGAAAGGATTTTTATAATTTGTTTTTAAAAACATTTGCCTATGGGCAACTTATTAAATTATGGTTGGCTATGATTTATCAACAAAAGTATATCTAACCCACAATTTGCTTTCAAAATGGCTAATATTTGAATAAATACTAAATTTATGGCTGAAACTGGCAAAGCATATACAGACATCTACTTAAACATTTCTTAATTTCCATTTTTCACTTTTCCATACTCTAGAACAAATAGATGTGTGTGTGTGTGTTTTTAAGTCTCTAAACATTTTTTTGGTAGGTTCTTTAAAAGTTTGTAGTTTCTAGGTACTGTGCTTATGGTATCTAAAAAACTGACTCGTCCATGAATGGTGTTGCAACTGAAATTCAAATCAGAAGGGAGAATATCTATGTTTCTGTAGCCAGCAGAAATACTGCTTAAAACTAGTGACTCAATTATGGTATTCTTCATTCATGCCTTCATTGAAGCCAACAATGGTAGGTCATGATATTAACCTTAAGATTCTGGCCAATTGTGAAGGTCATTCAACTGACAGTACATTCTCGGGTAGAGTGGGTCTGTAAGCAGCTGGCAACAGATGAATTTGTTGAAAGGGGCCAGGCTTAAGCAGTCAGGGTTAGAGAAATGCTGGAAGAAACCCCATTGCACCATTTCAACCCTGTGGCATGGCTGTGGACTTCTGTAAGCAGACCAGTGTGGCAGTCAGCCATTAGAAATAAGGCTGCTACTTGCAGCAAAGGATTAAGATCAACCACCAGATTGAGGCCAAGCAACTAGAAGCCACAGACTCTGTAAACACTGTCCCAGGCTAGAGATCCAAGATCAATCCTTGCATTGGGTCACACAGGGGAATTTTCAGTAACATAAACATGCACATACGTGCATTAAAAATGTATATGTATATATGCACAGATAAATATAAACATATATATATATTATTTATATATATATACTATTTTATTTTATTTACTTATTCATTTATTTTTAAACTTTTATTTTAGGTCCACAGGTACATGTGCTGGTTTGTTGTAAACTGCATGTCACAGGGGTCTGTTTTACAGATTATTTTGTTACCCAGGTAATAAGAATAGTATCCAACAGGTAGTTTTTTGATCCTCATCCTCTTCTCCCTCCACCCTCAAGTAGGTCCTAGGGTCCATTTTTCCCTTCTTTGTGCCCATATGTACTCAATGTTTAGCTCACAGTTACAAGTGAGAACATGTGATATTTGGTTTTCTATTCCTGTATTAGTTCACTCAGGATAATGGTCTCCAGCTCCATCCATGTTACTTAAAAGTACATTATCTCATTCTTATAGCCAAGGCAATCCTAAGCAAAAAGAACAAAGCTAGAGGCATCACACTTCATGACTTCAAACTATGCTACAGTAACCAAAAGAACATGGCACTGGTACAAGAACAGACACATAGACCAATGGAGCAGAATACAGAACCCAGAAATAAGACCACACACCAACAACTATCTGATCTTTGACAAACCTGACAAAAACAAGCAATGGGGAAGTGACTCCTTATATAAATGGTGACTCCAATAAATGGTGCTGGGATAACTGGCTAGCCATATGCAGAAGATTGAAAAGGGACCCTTTCCTTATACCATACATAATCATTAACTCAAGATGGATTAAAAATTTAAGTGTAAAACCCAGTGGAAAACGACCTAGGCAGTACCATTCAGGACATAGACATGGGAAAAGATTTCATGACAAAGATGCCAAAAGCAATTGCAACGAAAGCAAAACTTGACAAGTGGGCTCTAATTATACTAAAGAGCTTCTGCACCGCCAAAAAACAAAAAACAATCAACAGGCTAAACAGACAACCTACAGAATGGGAGGAAATTTTTGCAAACTATGCATCTGACAACGGTCTAATACCTAGCATCTATAAGGGATTTAAACAAAATTACAAGAAAAAAAAAAAACCCCATTAAAAAGTAGGCAAAGGACATGTATATCTTATTTTCAAAAGAAGCCAATAATCATATTTTTTAAAAGCTCAATATCACTGATCATTAGAGAAATGCAAAGCAAAACCAATGAGATATCTAATTGTCTAATCAGGACGTCTACTAATCAGGACGTCACACTAATCAGGACGCCTATTATTAAAAAGTTAAAAACAAAACCAAACAAAAAGACAGATACTGGCAAAGTTGCAGAGAAAAAGGAATGCTTTTACACTATTGGTGGGAGTGTAAATTAGTTCAACCATTGTGGAAGGCAATGTGGTGATTCCTCAAAGACCTAAAGACGGAACTACCATTGAACCCGCAATCCCATTACTGGGTATATACCCAAATGAATATAAATTGTTCTGTCATAAAGACACATGCATGTGTAGGTTCACGACATCACTATTCACAATAGCTAAGACATGGAATCAACCTAAATGCCCATCAATGATAGACTGCATAAAGAAAATGTAGTATATAAATACCGTAGACTACTATGCAGCCATAAAAAGGAAAAAGATCATGTCCTTTGCAAGGACATGGATGGAGCTGGAGGCCATTATCCTTAGCAAACTGATGCAGGAACAGAAAAACCAGATTCTGCATGTTCTCATTTATAAGTGGGAGCTAAATGATGAGAACACATGGACACACAGAGGGAACTGGGACCTGTTCCCAGAGGGAACTGGGACAGGTCCCACACACTGGGACCTGTCAGTGGGTGAAGGATGAGAGCAGGGAAAAAATCAGGAAAAATAATTAATGTGTACTAGGCTCAATAGCTTAATACCTGGGTGGTGAAATAATCTATACAACCTACCCCATGTCACATGTTTGCCTATGTTACAAACCTACATATCTGGTACATGTACCACATATACTATTTTATTTTTATTTTTATTTCTGGGATATATGTGCAGGATGGGCAGGTTTGTTACATAGGTAAACATGTGCCATGGTGGTTTGCTGCATCTATCAATCCATCACCCAGATATTAATCCCGGCATGCATTAGCTATTTATTCTCATGCTCTCCTTTTCCAACCCCACCCCGCAACAGGTCCCAGTGTGGGTTGCTACCCTCCATGTGTCCATGGTATCTCACTGCTCAGCTCCCACTTATAAGTGAGAACATGTGGTCCACATATACCATTTTTAATATATACATATTTATTTATAATTTAATTTGTGTATATATAGAAATATAAACATATATACATTTTTAGTAAGCTGCAGTGATGGCTTCAGTGAATTAAAACAAAAAAATACCAGCAATAGTCTACCAAAAAAATCACTTAGACATCAGTAGGTCTCATACAATATATTATCTAGTAATTCCAAAACCTAGCTAGAATCATTAAGAGTTTTAAAAGTATACATTCCTAAATCGTGCCTAAAACCTTTTGCATCCAATCTCTGAGGATGAATTCCAGAAAATTGTATATTAAAACACAAAACAATAATCCAATGACTTAAATTGGGAAACTGATGATTTACCAATATAAAATGCATGTCCTGACGGTGAAGGACAGCGTTAGAACCAGAGTGCGAAGCAGATGTTACTATTTGTACCACGCCTGTGTCTCAAATAAAGACACTTTCAGAAGTATCCTTAGAGTCAGCAATAACAGGAAAATAAACATGTCCTAGTAGCTGTTCTGTTCTCAGATGTGCCCAGGTATGCCACTATCCAGGTAGAGGGGTAAAGTGATCAAGAAATCATATTTTTATGGGTGAAGTATCAGTATCTACTTCATCAAGAAAGTAATTCACACTGGGTTCTTATTGCTCAAAAATGCTGGGTGAAACACCTTCCGTGTCGAAGTCCTGCTTATTAAATATCTCTTTTGAGAAAGATTTTCTCACAAATCCCACAGTGATCTTTACTAGTATAATTTTGTGGGAAGAGTGAAGTGTAGGGGCCAGGCAGATGGATTAAAATCCTGGCTCTAACACTTACTAGCTGTGTGGCACCGTTTCTTCAGTTTCTGAGCTTTAGATTCTTTGTAAAATGGGGATAACAATGCCTAGTGCCCATAGTTATTCTGAAGATTAGACAACATAATATTTGTAAAGCACCTGCACAGATTCAATAATTAATGATAGTGATTGCTGCTATTTTTATTAAATAATCTGATTATTAAAATAATCTGTTAAGTCTCAGTTGCACATACCATCATCATTGCGGTTGACTGTGCAAAGGCTTTTTGAGATTTTATAAAACCCAACTAGACCCACAAAGAAGAAAATCAAATTATTCCCTCTACTAGTTTTGTGATGGTATTTATACATCCTCTTCAGAAGGAGGGAGATACTCAAGGGAATAATAATCATGAATCTTAGTATTTTACAAAATATTTGATAGATATTTCATCATCACTTAACATTTATAAAAATTAAATCCAGATAGTTGACTCAAGTTCAATTTCTCAAGTGCAATTCATATCTAACTCACTTTTGATGAAATGGGATAATCATCATTAATATATCCTTTGTAGATGTAAAACCTGCCTAATCTGGAAACATGCTTCCAGTATCCTTGTGAGGTGAAATCCAAGAAAAAAAATGTTTAACTTGCTTTTGAAAAAAGAATTTTGTATTTCTTTAGTCTTCTAAGACATCTTGAAATGTCAAGTACAAGCCTTATAAAATATTATAAAATGTCCAGACTTGTTAAGTTTCCTTGAAAATAGTGAATACTAATAATACTAGCTAAAATCACATTTTTATAGAGAAATGTTTCATATGAATTAATCTCCATGACAATTCTATGGAGTCAAATATTATTTTTTCCACTTTACTGCTGAGGAAAGTGAGGTTTGGAAACACGAAGTAATCCATGTCATGCTTGTTCTTCCCAGTTTTCCAAAGGACCACCCTGATGTCTAGGGTGGAGACTGAGAAATCCACCATGTATTAGAGGAGCTCAGAGATCACAGATACCAAGGAAAGGAGAGGAAGAAGATGAGAGAGGTGACAAGATTTACAGTGCAAATGAAAGATGGGACCAAAATGCTTTCTGTTGGAATGACCCGGAATGAAAACTGAATGCCTAAGTGCATTTGGCTATTAAATATGAACTTGCACTATTGCTTTTTAAAGTGTGTTCCTCTACTCTATTGGCTGCCTAGCAAGAGGCTAAAACTAGTTCAGTGAACAAGTTCAGTTTTTACTGGACTTGCTTCTGGCCTCGGGCCCAAAGTTGAATAAGAGCTACCTCTAAGAGTCAAAGATTCCCCTTGGGAAAAGCTAGAATAAGCTAGAAACATTAGAAGAAAAGATGTTTCATCTTCTCCTTTTTATTATTTACTAAGATCTCTCTTCTTCTAGGCTAAATTCAGGGATACTATTAGCTTCAGCTTCAGGAAAGAGGTGCTAACCTTTCCCTAAGCTTATAGCCAAGGTGACGACACTTGGTTTGTGCTTTAAGTTTGTGGCTGTCAGTAAGAGAAGACAAAGACTTGGCCAGATGTGGTGGCTGTAATCCCAGCACTTTGGGAGGCTGAGGTAGGAGAATTGCTCAAAACCAGGTGTTTGAGACTGGCCTGGGCAGCATAGCAAGACTCCCATGTCTACAAAAAATAAAAATAAAAAAATTAGCCAGACATGGTGGTGCAAACCTGCAGTCCTAGCTACTTGGTAGGCCGAGGTGGGAAGATCACTTGATCCCAGGAGTTTGAGGCTGCAGTGAGTCATGATTGTACCACTGCAATCCAGCCTGGGCCACAGAGGGAGATTTTTATCTCTAAAAATTAAAATTAACATAAGTACACAAACAAGAGAAGGCAAAGACTTAAAAGGAAGCAGAATGAGTAGTAAGTAATAGCCCACCACCCTTACCGCACACCTCACTCACCTACTCCTTACACTGTCTAAGGAGCTAAAAGCACCCATTGAACATCATTGAAAATGTTTGTTGCTGCTTCCTCCTCCTTTCCTCAGAGTAGGCTTTACTCACGCAGAATCAGGGAAATGAAGGCACAGTAACATGAAGTGATTTAAGTGCTCAGAGTGGAGGAAAATAAAAAGCTCTGCCTTCCTGATTTTCTAGACAGTGAAGCCTGACTGGAGTTTTCTGGAAGTGACTTCTCAGTCATTTCAGTACTAAGTCTCATCATCCTGTGTTTGCTCTCTGTCTGTTCTATGCTACAGTTGTTGTTGTTGTTGTTGTCATTATTTTTTTCCCCAATGTAGCTTTGCCTTTTAGGTTGGCCTGAGGAGGACCAGAAATAATTGCAAAGCATGTATGCTTATTCTATAAACAGTCCCTCCTCTCCCCCTGCCCAAACAGGGAGAGCTGGCCTTCCAATGCAGCATGTCTTCTGGGGTGCTTCATGTCCAAGATCTGCCCCACCATGAAAGTTGTACTGGGCCTCCTACCTTACAATCCTACCCTGTAACTATTAATATCTAACTGTGTTAGAACTGGACTATCCTTAAGTTCTCAGATCAGTTGACTAAACAGATCAGAGTCACCTAAACAACTGTTTTGAATCTATTCTTCATTTCTTCTTTCCTTCTCTACTGCCTCTGAGAAGACCCTTTTGTTTTTCTAGTCCCAGGGAACAGCCATGCTCTTATCCCATCCTTCCATCTCTTCTGGGTAAACAGTCTACAAGCTGTCTCCCTCTGCCACTGAAGCTCTCTCCTCTTCTGGATTCTTCTCTGCAGGCAGTAATGACCAACTCTTTCCAGGCTGAGCATAGTACGTGGCATATTGTATGTGCTCAGTTAAGACATGGCTGATGGATGCAACCTCATGAGAGAACATGAACCAGGAAAAAAAAAAAAAGACATGTCTGATTGAAAAAAATACGTGGTCATTCCCTTAAGCAAGGTAGACATGTTACACAATTTCAGGGCACCATTATGTTTTATTCTGTGTGAATGTGATTCCCTTGTATTGCACATTGAAATGATACTGCCCTCAAATATCTCTTCTAAAAAATCATCATAGGATTCATACAATCTTTTCTTTAAATATGGCCCTATAAAGAATGAGTATCCTTCAAAATCTAGTTTGGAAAAGCAAGTCCACTCCATCTAAGTTTTCAAAGTAAGAATCAGACATACCCTAAAAGTTTGACTTCTAGATTGGAAGAGAGAGGAAAATAAAATCCAAGTACAGATATCTTATCACTTTATTACAGCTCTATGACTTTTAATCCCATAGAAGAACACCCATTTAGAGGAATAGCAAAATATTTACAAAAAGTCTGTGTTGGTATATTGGTTTTAAAAGACAGAATTCCAAAACCAAATGATTCAAACACTAATCCAACATGCTTGATTTGTGAGTTCTTTGCCAAGATTGCACTTCATGCACAGATAAATCAAATAAACTCACTGAAATAAGTCTTTAGAATTACCATTTTCAGAACTTCAGGAATCACGAAGGAATCCAGGTGTGTAACCACACAGGATCTTAGCCTACACCCTTTGCCAAAATATATAAATATTTCTAGACGCTTCTTCCACATGTACAAGAACCCCACATAAATTTGTTATAGAATGCCTTCTTTAGATACATTCACCTAAACATGTTTCATAGACTGAGCGATTCCATTTGATGAACAGAGACTACACTGAGATTTTACGCAAATGAAAGTTTGCTGTTAAAAAAAGAAGGTGTTGGCGAGAAGTAGAAAGGTTGCACGTCTACACTTCTATAGAAAAAACAAGAACAATTTCATTATTCTTGAACAGTATAGCTACCTTGAGCTACAAGCAATCCTCGTTTGAGTAGAGAAGTGAGTGCTCAAGCCAATTGTCTGCTAATCTAATAAGTTCAACCGGAAAAACCAGTGAATGCCAGATGTGTTGTCCTTCACTGGATTGGATCTAAGTGGTAGCTACTCTATATAATCCAGTCTTGAGAGAAACTGTGGAGCTGCTCACATGTCTAAATCAGTGACAGTTTAAGGAAGACCAGCCTCTCTGCCCCTTTTGAAAATTTAATGACTTCCTATTGCCTTCATGTTAAAGTTCAAAATCCTTAGCTGAAAAAAGTAGATTACTTAAGTGAATTTGTGCTTACCTCTCCAACTTCATCTCTTAACAATCTCCCCACACTTAAGTATGTGTGCATATGCATACCACACACACACACACACACACACACACACACACACACACTTACTCTAATCTCCCGCCATACTAAACAATGTACAATATTGGAAATGCCCCACCTTCCCTTGCCTCTACCTCTTTGTATATGCTATTCCCTCTGCTTGCAATAGCTTTCCTTTCCTTGTTCATCTGGCTGACTTCTGTCTTTCAATTGAGACTTGGTCTAGATGGTACCTCCTCTGAGAAATCTTACTCCAGCCTCCAAGTCCAGTTTGGTTATCCATTTTTTCTGTTCTTACAGGGCTCTGCTCTCATTATAGAATGTAATAAAGTTTCTTACTTAGTTATATTTCTTCCTAACAAACTATAAACTCTTTGAGAACAAGAACCTCAAATCTGGTTCAGTAAAATCTTGTTGACTAAACAAAGACCAGATGTTAGTGTATCCTTTTCCTGAACATCTTTATACTTTATTGTTCTGCTGTCCACTTGAACAGATAAAAAGAAGCAATAATTGAACTACACTAAATAAATGGAGGTTTCCATGTAAGGCATACTACAGAAAGCCATTCTATTTAAATTTCAATTTATGTGCTTCTTGATAAACCAATGCACACAATAAACTATCCTCAGGTGATGGGAGCACTCAGAAAGAAATGTGCTAATTTGAGAAGGTTTGATGGAAGTTCCGAGGGTTTGATGAAGCAATGCACATACAAGATGTCAGTGAAGGGAAACAGATGCAGGATAGATAGAATATCGATACACAGGAGAAAACAAAAAGCAAAAAGTGGCTTGACTTCCTTACATAGAAGCTGTCAGCAGTAAGAGTGGCTTGGTAAAAAGTCTACTTTCCTAAAAACCAACCTTGGGCAAGACCTTACCCTCTGGCCTGGTGAGCCGTCACGTCCTGGTGAACCAACGCCTCCCGGGATACCCTACATAGAACAGGCACAAAAAAGAGTCAGGTTCACAGGAATGAGTCATCCACTCACCCAGCTTTCCTGAAACAGATGAAGGCCTCCAAACAAACCTAAGAGCATAATGATGAATCCTTTGTAACTTAGAATTCAGACTTGGAAGTTAACATGGGCAAAGAATGTTCCCTGCCAGAGCTCACCTGGGGAACATCCGTGTGACTCTCAAAAGGGGCTTAGGGCAAGTGAATACAGGCAAATGGTCTTTAATATGAAAAACACTAATTACCAAGATCACAACTGACTTCAGAAGCTACAGCCTTTTTTTCCCCTTGGCAAAGGTTTAGACTAAAAGCAACAGACCAAAAAAATAAAAATAATACCTGGGGACCAGGAAGGCCAGTATCTCCCTTCTCTCCTTTTTCTCCTGGCATTCCCTGAATATCCAAAAGTGCACACAGTTAAGTTCACATAGATAAATTCCTAGTGCTTTCTTTTCCCTCTCTTGTCATTTAAACATTTTTCCACAGTAAATTGCGTTTATACTAACATCTAAACAGAACACATTTTACTTTTCACACATGCGACACCATTTATGTAAGCATTCCGATGCAGCTGAACATTTATATACCAGGATAGTTTCAACATAGAAAATACAGTCTGATATGGTGAGGCCAATATGGTAAACACATGGAGGGCAGACTTGAACATTTCAGTATTATTTATGCGTTGGATTTTACAATCTCATATCTATGTAGATTTGTTTTGTTTTGTTTTGGCTAGAAACATACTTAAATGCTATACAAGAAAGGAAAAGCAAACACAGAATCTGGCATGTAGTAAGACCTCAACCATATTTATTAGTAGTAATTACACAAATTGGCATGTTGATGCTTTGTAAAATAATACTGTAGGAGAAACTTTTCAGCTAGGCAGACATAATCATATACGCAGAAAGATTGCCAAAAATTGAGCTTTAAAGGATCTGGTTGCTACAAATATGAATTAAAGAGATTGGTTTTATTCCTAAATTTAGACCTCTATAGTAAGATTAATGAAGATCAGTGAACACAATTAATTTTTTTTCAATGGTATAAAATGACTTCTCAAAGAAATGCACCTACATTAAAGTACACCATCTAAAAATCTAAAACTCTCACTCTCCATAAATGGTGATTTGATGCCATTTGAGATAAGGATCATGAAAAAATGGCCTTTATTAATCTATACAAGCAGTCACTACACATAATGAAAAAGCTTAAATGCGTATAACATTTGTTACTATCTAGATGTTATCACATCCATTAAGAATTTAAACAAGAAAAAGGGCTATGCACGTAAGCTTTGTTCTTCCTCTGTAAACACAATGCTTGCAGATGTACCAGCTTCCTGTGCATGTACTTATTGATTAAAAGACCTTCTTCACTGAAAAAAAAAAACTAGCTAAGGGCATAACTAGTGACATGATAATCATTGCTTTCAAAGGGACTGAGGTTCATTATTAAGGCACAGAAGACAAAAGTTCATTCTTTGTAGCCACATGGAAAAGAGATAACAATAAAACCCATCTGAATGTTGGAACACAACTCACAGGCATTCCTTGAATGGACAGACCACTTGGTCCTTGGGGTCCAGGTGGACCTTGAGGTCCCGGAAGGCCAATTTCACCCCGAGGGCCATCTGGTCCCTGGAAGGCAACAGAGAAATGTCATCCTAAAAGTAAGTTAGACTCTCTGACATCCAGAAAATATTTCTGCTTAGGACAATTATAATTTGTTTCCTTATATAGTTTTTCCTAAGATCTGAAATACTCAGAATAACAAGACATAAAGCCTCAAATGATTTACCTTCCAGGTAAAATGTCAGCAGTAAACCGTAAGAGTAAACACACTGGGATTGCTGCAACTTTATTAATATCATTACTACTTTTGCTTCTGTAAATAAGAGTGCTGTGCCAACTTTGTAAGTAATGAGACCTCCCACACTCCATAACAAACTTAAAAGTATAAGTGCTTCAAGACCACCCTCCTAGTCTGTGAAGGTTCACACCGTCCAGATGAACTGCGTTCTACCTCCACTACTGTCAAACTCCTACCTCAGGAGGACTCTCTGCATTTACTGAGAACTTTGCACCTAGCCTCTTCTTTCTTCCTCACTTTGATGCTGCCATCACACTATACCTCCTTCAATGTCCACTGAATGACCTTCCCTAGGCTTAGTATTATTTTATTTCCTTCTTTAAATTTTTTTTTGGAGACAGAGTCTCACTCTGTTGCCCAGGCTGGAGTGCAGAGGCATGTTCTTAGTTCATGGCAACCTCCCTCTCCCAGGTTCAAGCGATTCTCATGCCTCAGCCTCCTGAGTAGCTAGGATTACAGGCGTGCACCACCACATCTGGCTATTTTTTGTATTTTTAGTAGAGAAGGGGTTTCACCATGTTGGCCAGGCTGATCTTGAACTCCTGACCTCAGGTGATCTTCCTGCTTCGGTCTCCCAAAGTGCTGGAATTACAGGCGTGAACCACCATGCCCAGCCTATTTTACTTCCTTTCTTTTCAGGATCAGACATCCCTTTCACTTCAGTAACCCTTACTTCTGTAGCTTGGACCTTGTTGTGGTTTAACTAAAACTAAACCACGTAAGAAATCTTAGACCTAGAAAACCTACCCATCCTCAACCTCTTCTGTCTCATTCTGTGACTTCAACTAAAGTTATTCTTTTATTAAATTAAGACCTCCCAATGTCTGGGTATCATCTTAGATGTGAGACTGGTGTACCCATTACTTGGCACAAAGAATACAGAAAAAGAGGCATTGTGGGGTAAAGTTTGGGTAGATAATGAGTGCACACTAAGACTTGTTAAGATTTAGGTGCCTGGGAAAACCGCATGGAAATGTCCAGCAGCCCAAGGAGTTAGGCAAGGTCTGTGCTGGGATGGATTTTGGAGTAGCTGAAAATATATTTATAGGTGAGGTTATCAAGGAGAATGTATTGAGAGAATGAAAGAGAACATGGATAAAAATGAGATGATAATCAGGTAGAAGAGAAAGGAAGAGAAACCTGGGAAAGAATCTGAAATGAAAAAGCCCAAGAATTAGGAAGAGGGTGAAGATGGAGTGGAATAGTGGTGCAGAAAAGATCAAAGGAGAAGAAATTTTCAAAGAAGTGTTTGATTGCGTCAAATTTTGTAGTGATCTCAAATAAGAAAAATTAAACTCTAAACTATGGATCTGGTAACAAGCAAGTGTTTGGGGACTTTTACAAGAGAATTTTCATAGGACTCCTAGGGGAACAGAAAGCACATGTGGGCTGAGAATTCTTTGGGAGGTGAGGATGTGGAAGCACACAGTGATAACTATTCTTACAAGGAGCATGGCCTAAGAGGGACAGAGAAAGAGGGAGCTGGGTTTTTAAAAACACCATGGAGGAGACAAGGAGGCAATTTTTAAATATTGCTATCTATAATGGTTTAATAATATATCATTTAAATATATAACAGTTTAAGAATATATTATTATTTATTTTTATTTTTTTGAGACAGAGTCTCACTCTGTTGCCCAGGCTGAAGTGCAATGGCACTATCTTGACTCACTGCTATCTCCGTCTTCTGAGTTCAAACAATTGTCATGCCTCAGCCTCCCAGGTAGCCGGGACTACAGGCACCCACTACCGCACCTGGCTAATTTTGTATTTTTGTAGAGATAGGGTTTTACCATGTTGGCCAGGATAGACTCAAACTCCTGACTTCAGGTGATCCACCTGCCTCAGCCTCCCAAAGTGCTGGAATTACAGGCATGAGCCACTGTGCCCAGTGGAATTTAACAATACATTATTGAGAAATTGCACATAGAAGAGCAGAAAGCAGAGGGTCACATTTTATTCTATAAAATACGAGGCAAAATGACTAAGACAGACCAACAAGAGGGTTGCTTTGTGCTTCCAAATTCTTATTCTCTATTTGTTGCAACAAAATAAAAAATAATATGTATTGGGGCCTTCTGCAGGGAAGGTATCTATTCCTCCATTGTCCGCATTGGTGGATATGTCAGCATCCTTTGTCCAATAAGACTTTTTCCAAAAACCACTACATACTTAAATCTGTGATTCATCAAAATCATCATATAGAAATAACCATATCAGTAGCGTCCTATGGGAATGAATAATTGGAGGAAATGGGTCCGTCTTGGGATCACCAAACATCTATGAACTCATTTATCTTCCTGATTAGGACGATCATCCAGCGATCATGTTAGAAAACAGCAGGGTCGTGTTGCTAGAGGCATTGGGAGGAGGGAGCCAGAATCTATAGGAGCAAAAGGGCACTGCCTTTGAGTGAAGCTGAGGAAGAGCCAGTGCACCCCTGCTCGAGAAGAACAAGGAGGTAGAGGCTGCAGTAAGCAAAGATCATGCCACTGCCCTTCTTATAGCACCATAAAAGATGGAGCCAAGTAATATACATCAAGTCGTTCCAGCAAACAAAAAACAAAAAAGGAGACATCTTACCATCTGAGTTTTGAATTGGCTAGTACCTGATTAATTACCTTCAGCCTTCTTGCATTTACTTCTTTTTTATCCCAATATTTTCTTCTACCTTGCTTCATCTGTTTCCAATTTTATGGTAAAAAGCTTTGCAATGTTCCCCTCCCCATGAATAAATGCTATGTAAATTTAATAAGAAACCATATTGAGCAGTAAGTCAAGCAGGATGGATGGAGAAGAGAACATGTGGAGCAGCATGGTGGAAATGAGATGGGAGTCAAGTTATAAAGAGCCTTAAATGTCTCTGCAAAGAGGGTGAACGGTATTCTGAAGGCAACAGCATGTGACGGCAGGTTTTTGAAGAGTATGATGTGATCCAGCATAGACTTTAAGGAAATTAATCTGGGGGCAGATGTGAAGAATCAATTGAAATGTTAAGCCACTTGGGACAGAAGACCAGTTAGAAGATTTGCCACGAGCTGGAGAGACGATGGTGAGGCCTGAACTCCATTAGTGACTGGGCTTCTGCCAGTCCTCAGGATGCCTTTGTGCAAAGTAGAAAAACATGTTCCTTGACATGGCTTGGCATGGCTTGGGCTCTTGGCGGGTGCCTTTGTACAGTGTACAACCTGAACCACCATATTTGATGACCCTGGCCAGTAAGAATGAAAAACAAAACTGTGTGTTTGATTATATATAGTGCAATGGAGGAGGAGGAGGAATCCAAAACCCAAGAAACTACCTGGACAGGACTGATGCCAAGTTGTGGTTCTGCATGATTCCTCTAAATGTACATTTTCATTGTAGGTAGAGGAAGAGAAGAGTGTACAAATTCTGAGAGAATTACCCTGGAGACTAAATCAGTCAGTACACTGACACTCTTATTTTTGACCTAGAAGCCTTTCTTTTTACTGAGTTATTAAATATTATTTTTTTGATTTAAAAACATAGTCTTAAAAAAGAAGGGTTAGGCACAGCTTTCATAAAAATTTAAGGAACTTTATATTGTAAGGGTGAAGTAAGTCATATTCAACTCCAAAATGATGACTATTTATGAAAGAGAGAGAGAGATGAGACAGAGACAAACAGAGAGAGATGAGACAGAGACAGAGAGAGAGAGAGAGAGAGAGAGAGAAATATACACATTACCTTTGGACCTGGTTCACCTTGCTGGCCCTTTGGTCCTCGGAGTCCTGGACCACCCTGGCAAACAGATGTTAAGTATTAGCTCAAAGGCAAATCTCAAAACAGTGTATTTCATTCATTTTCCTTAATAGTATGAATTAACTCATTATTATTTTATGTAAAGGCCAACACACTGTGTAATAGTATACATTCATCATGATCCTTAACTGGAAATTTACCACCCAGCCCCAGCTCTGCAGACTATTTCAAAGTTTTGGAAAACTTTCTTTGCCAAATCCTTTCTAAATATTGAAAAATTATAAGACTTTATTCAGTCTTCTATTTAGTGATTAGAGAAGACTACCATTACTAATGGATGCAAAGAATAAAGTACATTGAGCTTGGCGCGGTGGCTCATGCCTGTAATCCCAGCACTTTGGGAGACTGAGGTAGGCGGATCACAAGGTCAGGAGTTTGAGACCAGCCTGACCAACATGGTGAAACGCCTTCTCTACTAAAAACACAAAAATTAGCCGGGTGTGGTGGCAGACACCTGTAATCCCAGCTACTCAGGAGGCTGAAGCAGGAGAATCGCTTGAACCTGGGAGATGGAGGTTAGAGTGAGCCAAGATCGCACCAATGCGCTTCAGCCTGGGTGACAGGTTAAGTTCATCATTGTGTGAACATCTTGAAGTGTACTTACACAAACTTAGAGGTTATATGTACTTTCATCTGTAGATGTTTTCTACACGGAAAACCAAATGTCCCAGTACCATCACTGAATATCAATCATATCTCCTACTTGATCTACAATGCCAGTATCAAGGGCCACATATCAGATATCTATGTATGCTCCATTATAGTTTTCCCCCCAGTGTGTCAGACACTATTGGCTGGATACCTAAAAGCCTTTTCTAACCCCCTTCTGCCTTGTTTGTCTACGATAAAGGCCAAAAGAGGCAGATACTTGTTTTCTCAGCTTTTCTTAGCAACCAGGAATAGTTGTGTTAAGCAGTTTTGGCCATTTTGATCAAGAAGCAGCAAACCTAAGAAAAGCAACGTGGGAAGCTAGAACAAGCACAAGTCCTCAATGAATTTGTCTGGCAGCCTCGTTTGCCTTCTTCAGACCATCTGCCTCTACACCTTTTATTGAGCAAACAATAAATGTCCTGTTGTCCTCATAGTTTACGCTACTGTGTTAGCTGAATTTTCTGCTTCTCACAGTCTAGTGTGTTCTGGTTAACACACCCAGTCTGTCGCAACTTTTTAATTTTGTTTGTGCCTCTTAAATAATTTGTTTTCAGGTGAAGATCTTATTCAAATGTGACTGTTTATCTCACAGATACTCATGTCAGAGGCACCATGTCTAAAACCCAGGGACCATTTTATACTTCTAACTTACTTTCCACCTCATCCCTAACCCTTGTCACCGATCATATGACAAGAATTCAACAAATATTTGTGGATGAAAACATTCATCTTTGTAAAAGGGAGGGTTAGCCTATGCAAAGAGAATATGATTCTTCCATCTAGGCCTTCCTACAGATCCTTTAGTTTTACTGATACATCACACTACTGCGTAAATTCTTGAATGAGAAAACGATCAAAGTATGTTCAACCATCAAACAGAATTTGTTACATATTGCTCGAGATACTATTTCTTAGTTTATTACACTTTATTTAGAATACAAAATTTCTTTGTTTCAAATTTTTGAAATATAAAATTTCCATTGCTTTTTTCTCATTTTACATCTTTTTTCCCCTCCAAATCAAAGCTCAACCCTTCCCTCTCACATCTCTGCTCCTTCTCTTCATTAGAAAGTTTGCTCTGTAGGTAACAAATATTTTATGACTTTTCCAGCAGTATTAAAGCTGAAAAGACTTGAAACCCTGCCAGCTATAAACACGTATTAATGCTGGCTAAAACACTATTGTAATTAAGAACTCTACTCTTAAGTACTACGAAGAAAGAAAAAAATAAAAAACTATAGTATACATGTGAACTGAAATTGCCCTCAGGAAGGATGGGAAAGATGGCTGAGGCTTGCTGGAAAGTTTATGTTTTTGAGTTCACACAAGGCATTTAAATGCATTTAAAGTAAATTTGGGCCTATGATAGGTGGGGGAAGGGTTGAAAAGGAAGCATTCTTTAAAACTAAGGCAGCCAACAGAATGGCAAAAAAATTTTGCAATCTACTCATCTGACAAAGGGCTAATAACCAGAATCTCAAAGTAATTACAAAGAACTTAAACAAATTTACAAGAAAAAAACAACCCCATCCAAAAGTGGACAAAGGATATAAACAGATACTTTTCAAAAGAAGACATTTATGCAGCCAATAAACATGAAAAAAAAGCTCATCATCACTGGTCACTAGAGAAATGGAAATCAAAACCATATTGAGATACCATCTCACGTCAGTTAGAATGGTGATCATTAAAAAATCAGGAGACAACAGATGCTGAACAGGATGTGGAGAAATAGGAACACTTTTACACTGTTGATGGGAGTGTAAATTAGTTTGACCATTGTGGAAGACAGTGTGGCGATTCCTAAAGGATCTAGAAATAGAAATTTCATCTGACTCAGCAATCCCATTACTGGGTATATACCCAAAGGATTATAAATCATTCTATTATAAAGAGATATGCACACATGTGTTTATTGCGGCACTGTTTACAATAGCAAAGACTTGGAATCAACCCAAATGCCCATCAACAATAGACTGGATAAAGAAAATGTGGCACATATATACCATGGAATACTATGCAGCCATAAAAAGGATGAGTTCATGTCCTTTGCAGGAACATAGATGAAGCGGGAAATCATCATTCTCAGCAAACTGACACAAGAACAGAAAACCAAACACTGCATGTTCTCACTCATAAGTGGATGTTGAACAATGAGAACACATGGACACAGGGAGGGGAACATCACACACTGGGGCCTGCCGGGGGGTTGACGGGGGTAGAGGAGGGATAGCAGGAGTTGGGAGGATTGGGGAAGGATAACATTAGGAGAAATACCTAATGTAGACGACAGAGGGATGGATGCAGCAAACCACCACGGCATGTGTATGCCTATGTAAGAAACCTGCACGATAACCACATGTACCCCAGAACTTAAAGTATTTAAAAAAATAAATAAAATTTAAAACTGAGGAAACTGGCCAGGCACGGTGGCTCATGCCTATAATCCCCGCATGTTGGGAGGCTGACACTGTTTAAGCCCAGGAGTTCAAGACCAGCCTGGACAAGATGGTGAAACCCCATCTCTACAAAAAAGCACAAAAATTAGCTGCATGTGTTGGCACACACATGTAGTCCCAGCTACTCAAGAGGCTCAGTTGAGAGGATCCCTTAAGCCTGGAAGGCTGAGGTTGCAGTGAGCGAACATCCTGTCAATGAACTCCAGTCAAAAAAA
>NW_016107383.1:6381059-6383437 GCF_001604975.1 Cebus imitator | reverse complement strand
CCCGAGTAGCTGGGACTACAGGCGTGCGCCACCATGCCCAGCTAATTTTTGTATTTTTAGTAGAGACGGGGTTTCACCATGTTGACCAGGATGGTCTCGATCTCTTGACCTCATGATCTACCCATCCTGGCCTCCCAAAGTGCTGGGATTATAGACGTGAGCCACCGCGCCTGGCTGAAACTGATTCTTATATAATCTGGGGACAAGAATTTATATTGACTGTGAAGATTTGCAAGTCAAACCTTTAAAGTAATTTTCAATTGGTTGTGAGCTCAATTACACACTAAAAAAAAATCACAAAATACATGTGGAAACAAGTTAGCTTGAATAAGATCAGTAGGAAAACAAATGGCAGAATCAGAATCACACACACTACAAATTTTGAAAATATCAGATAAAGAAGCTGTACTTATGATATTTATAGAAAAAATATTTTGAAAGTATTATAAAGGAAAGATGAGACAAATAACCAGGAATATTTAAAAAGGAACCAAATAAAACTTCTAGATAAGCAAAATGTATAATCATTGAAATCAGAGACAGAATAGATGATTTAAATAGCAAATTAAACATAGGTAAACATAGAGTACAATGAAAAATAAATTTGAAGAAATTACACAGAATGAAGCCCAAAGAGACAAGTAGAAAATAAATAAGAGAGATTAAGAGACATAGAGAGTAAAATGAGAGGTTATGAGGTACATGTAGTTAGAGTATCAGAAAAACATAAAAGAGATGATTAGGAGAGAGCCAATATTCAAAGAGATAATGACTGAGAATCTATCAAATTTAATGAGAAACAGTGATATTCAAATTCATGAAGCCCCCAAAATTTCAAAACAACAACAATAAAACTCCAGACCAAGATCTATTATGGTGAAACTTCAGAAGTACAAAGATGGAAGGATCATGAAAACAACCAGGGAGAAAAGACACATTTCTCACAATAAAATGACAGTTAATTAGACTGAGGGCTGACTTTTCAAAAGCAATAGTGAAACTCATAAAACAGTGTGATAGCATTTACAAAGCATTAAATGGAAATTGAGCAATTGCATCCCAATTTATTAGTTTGAAAAGTTATCTGATTGGTTTGAGATCAATTAAGTTTTAAGCAAAACAGAAGGTTTATTATTTTCTTATATTAATATATAAGCTGATAGCTGGTCCAGTGAACTAGAGCATATTAGATGTATAAAGACCTACATCAGGCTGGGCGCAGTGGCTCATGCCTGTAATCCCAGGGAGGCTGAGGTGGGTGGATCACCTGAGGTCAGGGGTTTGAGATCAGTCTGGCCAACATGGTGAAACCTTGTCTCTACTAAAAAAAAATACAAAAGTTAGTCAGGTGTGGTGGCTCACATCTGTAGTCCCAGCTAATCACTAGGCTGAGGCAGGAGGATCACTTGAACCTGGGAGGCGGAGGCTGCAGTGAACTGAGATCATACCACTGCACTTCAGCCTGGGTGACAGAGCAAGACTTGTCTCCAAAAAACACAACAAAAAAAATCCTACATCATTTTCATATTATTGCTCTTCTAATGTTCTAGAACATTGCTTATCAAAGTTAACTTGCTACCAGCATATTCTCATTCTAGCCAGTTGGAAAGGGAGAAAATGGTTGAGGATAGCATTTGGTTTTCATTTAAGAACAACACCCAGGATATATGCAACACTCTTTCTCTCATATTCCATTAGCCAGGACTTAGTCATAAGGTCATACCTACTTACATAGGATTCCAGGAAATCAAGTAACTAGTTGGATGGTTATGAGTTTAGTTAAAACTCAGGGGACTGTATTATTACAAAGAAGCAGTGGAAATGAATTTGATGACAATTAGCAATCTCAGTACAACTATGAAAACATTTCAGATGTCAGAAATTTCAGATGAACAAAAACTAATAATTTACCACCAATATTCTCTCATTAAGAAATATGCATAGGACACAATTTAAAATAAAGAAAAATGATAAAAGAAGAAATTAAAATTATGACCCAAGAAATAGAAACTATACAGGCAAATCTTAACAAATATTAATTTGTAGCAAGCAATAATAATAATCAGGACATCTAATTTGTGATGTTAAAAATGGTATTAAAATACTGGATGGTAAAAGCACATAAATTATTAAAAAGCTGATCTAAGATAAAAGAATTCCAACTCATCATACTGGCAAAGGAAGATAGAAATATTGATTATTTTAAATTTTGTTAAACTTCTGGGTTAGTAAACACTTCTTGGTTAACTATTAATAGAAAAGCTATAGAGTGAGGCCGGGCGCGGTGGCTCAAGCCTGTAATCCCAGCACTGTGGGAGGCCGAGGCGGGTGGATCACGAGGTCAAGAGATCGAGACCATCCTGGTCAACATGGTGAAA
>NW_016107383.1:6284828-6380904 GCF_001604975.1 Cebus imitator | reverse complement strand
AAAAAAAAAAGAAAAGAAAAAAGAAAAGCTATAGAGTGTACTCTCCAATCTAGTGAAGGAGGAAAAAGAAATGTGAAAAAAGCAAAGACAAAAATAGATAAATACAATCTCAAGCAAGAAATATTTATATAAGACAAAAAAGCAAAAATTAAGAAATTAAGAAAAACCAAAAAAGTAAAATTAAGGTTGTGGATATAAGTCAGAATAGGTCAGTTATCACAACCAACAGAACAGACTAAACTATGAAAGAAAGATTGTAAAATCAAATTAAAAGCAAAATCTTGGCATATGCTATTTAAAGAGAAATATCTAAAATATAAAGACATCAAAATGTTGTAAATAAATGAAGAAAATGTATACTAGACAAAGAATCCAAAATACAACTATTGAAACATATTAATATTAGACAAATCAGACTTGAAGTAAAAAGCTTTACTGCAGTTAAATGGTTTCATTCACAAAACAAGCCAATAGAAAGACAAGTTTTAATTTTTGAATATTTTAACATAACCTCAGGATATATAACGAAGAATTACAAAGAGAATTTGACAAATTGATAGTTGAAGTGGAAGATTTTTAAGACATCTATATCAGTAAGCTAAAAATAAAGTTTGAATACAAAAAATAACAATTTGATATAAAATTTTGTATATATATAAAGTTTTGAACTCCACAATTAGAAAACACGTTTTCTTCTAAAATGTATACATGGAACATCTGCAAAACTTGACAAAATACCAGATAGCAAATATCAACAAATGTCAATGAGTTGGTACTATAAGTCTACTTGATCAGTCTTCCCTGATCAAGTGCAAAAAAAAAAAAAAATCAATAAGAAAAGAATAGCAAAAATCCTACATACAATTAGAAATTTTAAAAAGACGCTTGTAAGTAAATTGTGAGTAAAAGGAATAGAGTTATAAACTCAATAGCTTATTGAAATATTAAATTTGACTACATTAGATATAAATTTTTAGACAATTCATATTTTCTTAATCAACAGCAGGCAAACTAGAGACCTGGAAAAGATTTTTATGTGCACACATGTATATGTATTTGGAACAGATATTTCAAAGCATATCACTAATAGAGGATTGGTGTCCAGAATACTTAAAAACACCTACCAATCAATGAGTAACAAAACAGGACAACACAATGGAAAACAAACAAAAAAGTTGTAAGTATATATTTATATAGGAAGAAACTTAAGTGGCTTATAGACAAATGGAAAATTACTCAATTTCGCCAGCAATGAGGGAAGGTGGTACTTAAAATAACAATGACAGATCAGATAAGAAAAATTCTTGTGTCTGACAACACCAGCCAGAGTTGTGAGAGTACAGGGCACCCAGATCCCTAACACAGAGACTCTGAAAGGGAAGATGAAGACAACCACCTTGAAAATCCACTTTTCTTACTTTCCAACAAGTCTGATTCTAAGTGCTATTTCTAGAGCACTCACATATGTTTACAAGGAGACATAAAGGATGCTTACCACAGCAATATTTGTATTAGTAAAATACTCCACAGTAATGAACTGATAATGTAGTTTGATGGTGGAATATTTCATAGCACTATAACCAATGATAAACTACATACCACTATAAAAAATGTGTTAACCTAGATGAATTTTAAAGATTTAACTTTTGAGTGAAAAAAAATCAAGTTTCAAATAAATATACCAGGATAATATTTATGTTACTGTCAAACCACAATATTAGAATATGTAATATTGTTTAGGAATACGTGCTTATATATTAATAGTAGGAATATAAAAACATAGGGTAGAGGAAGAGAAGGAATGGGGGCTGAGGTTTCAGATAAGAAATAGAAACCCTAGGCTGGGCATGGTGGCTTATGCCTGTAATCCTAGCATTTTGGCTGGCTGAGGCAGACAGATTGCTTATGCCCAGGAGTTCAAGACCAGCCTGGGCAATATGGCGAAAACCCATCTCTACAAAATACAAAAGTTAGCCAGGTGTGGAGGTGTATGTCTGCAGTCCAAGCTACTCGAGAGGCTGAGATGGGAGGATGGCTTGAGCACGGGAGGCAGAAGTTGCACACTGCATTCCAGCCTACAAAACAGAGTGAAACTCTGGCTCAAAAGAAACCCTGAATAGACCAACAACAAGCAGTGAGATTGAATCAGTAGCTTTAAAAAATTGCCAACAACAAAAAAGCTCAGGGCCAGATGTATTCAAAGATGAATTCTATGAGACATTCAAAGAAGAACTGGCACCAATCCTAGTAAAACTATTCTGAAAGATGGAGAAGGGAATCCTCCTTACCTCATCTTATAAAACTCTGATACCAAAACAAGAAAAGGACAAACAACAAAACTACAGACCAATACATAGATGCAAAAATCATCAACGAAATATTAGATAATCAAATTCAACAGCATATTAAAAAGATAATATACAATGATCAAATGGCTTTCATCTCAGGGATGCAGGGGTGATTTAACATATGTGAGTCAACAAATACGATACATTGCATAAAAATAATTATTAATAAAAAACACATAATCATCCCAATAGATGCAGAGAAAGCATTCAATAAAACCCAGCATCCCTTTACAATAAAAACTCTCAACAAAATAGGCAAAGAAGGCAGATATCTCAAAGTAATAAAAGCTATTTATGACAAAACCATAGCCAACATCCTACTCAACAGGAAAAGCTGAAAGTGTTGCCCCTGAGAACTGGAACAAAACAAGGATGCCCACTTTTATCACTTCTATTCAACATACTACTGGAAGTCCTAGCCAGAGCAACCAGGCAAGAGAAAGAAATAAAGGGCATCCAGACAGGAAAAGAGAAAGTCAAACTATCACTGTTCACTGATGATATGATGGTATACCTAGAAAATCCTAAAGATTCCTCCAAAAGACTCCTAGATTTCATAAACAAATTCAGTAAAACTTCACAAAATTAATGTACACAACCAGTAGCACTGCTATATACCAGCAATGACCTAGCTAATAATCAAATCAAGAACTCAGTCCCTTTTACAACAGCTGCCAAAAAAAAACCACAAAAGAAATAAAATACCTATGAATACACTAACCAAAGACATGAAAAATCTCTTTAAGGAGAACTACATAACACTACTGAAAGAAATCAGGAATAACACAAACGAATGGAAATACATCTTATACTCATGGATTGAAAGATTCAATTTCATGAAAATGACCTTACTGCCCAAAGTAATCTGCAGATTCACTGCAATTCCTATCAAAATACCAACATCATTTTTCACAGAATTAGAAAAAACAGTTCTGAAATTCATAGGGAACCAAAAAAACCCCAAATAGTCAAAGCAATTCTAAGCAAAAAGAACAAATCTGGAGGAATTACATTACCTGACTTCAAATTATGCTACAAAGCTATGGTAACCAAAACAGGATGGTACTGGTATAAACAGATACGTGAATCGATGATACAGAATAGGGCACCCAGAAATAAAGCCAAATACTTAAAACAAACTGATCTTCAACAAAGCAGACAAAAACACAAACTGGGGAAAGAACAGCCTATTTAATAAATGGCGCTGGGAAAACTGGATAGCCACATGTAGATAAAACAGATCCCTATATCTCACCTTATACAAAAATAAAGTCAAATGGATCAAAGACTTAAATTTAAGGCCTGAAACCATAAAAATTCTAGCAGATAACCTGGGAAAATCTCTTCTGAATACTGACCTAGGTAAAGAATTTGACTAAGGCCCCCGAAACAAATACAACAAAAACAAAAATAAATAAATGGGATTTAATTAAACTAAAAGGCTTCTGAACAGCTAAAGAAATAATCATCAGAGCAAACAGACAACCTGCAGAATGAGAAAGAATATTTGCAAACTATGTATCCAACAAAGGACTAGTATCTAGAATCTATAAGGTACTCAAATCAGCAAGAATAAAACACACAATCCCATCCAAAAATGGGCAAATGACATGAATAGCTATTTCTCAAAAGAAAATAAACAAATGGCCAACAAACATATGAAAAATGCTCAACATCACTAATTATCAAATGCAAATTAAAGCCACACTGAGATACCACCTTACCCATGAAAAGATGGCCATTATTAAAAGTCAAAAAACAAAAGATGTTGGCATGGATGTGGTAAAAAGGGAACACTTATTCACTACTGGTGGAAATTAATTTAGTATAACCTCTATGGAAAACAGAATGGAGATTTCTTTTTTTTTTTAATTATTTATTTTATTGTATTTTAGGTTTTGGGGTACATGTGAAGAACATGCAAAATTGTTGCATAGGAACACACGTGGCAGTGTGATTTTCTGCCTTCCTCCCCATCACCTACATCTGGCATTTCTCCCCCTGCTATCCCCCCCAGCTCCCCACCCCCCACCTCCCCCCCCCATTTCCCCCCAACTGACCCCAGTGTGTAGTGCTCCCCTCCCTTTGTCCATGTGCTCTCATCATTCAACACCCGCCTATGAGTGAGAACATGCGGTGTTTGATCTTCTGCTCCTCTGTTAAAGAATTAAAAGTGGATCTATTATTCAATCCAGCAATCTTACTGTTGGTTATCTACCCAAAGGAAAAAAATAGTTATTACATCAAAAAGACTACTGCAGGCATATGTTTAATGTAGCACAATTCACAATTGCAAAGATATAGAACCAACCTCAGTGCCAACAGACCAACTAGTGGATATATATACATGCATACATACACACACACACACACCATGAAATATACTCAACCATAAAAGAAAAACAATGAAATAATGTCTTTTGCAGCAAACTGGATGAAGCTGGAGGCCATTATTCTAAGTGAAGTAACTCAGGAATGAAAACCCCAGTATCATATGTTCTCACTTATAAATGAAAGCTAAACTATACGCACACGAAGGCATAAAGAGTGGTATAATGGACTTTGGTGACTCAGAAGGGGAAAGGTGAGAGAGGAATGAGGGACACAAAACTACATATTGGATACAATGTGCACTACTTGTGTGATAGGTGCACTAAAATCCCAGACTCTAAAATACCCATTATATGATTCTTTAAAATAGACTTTGCTTTTAGAGCAGTTTTAGGTTCACAGCAAAGCTGAGCAGAAAGTGCAGGGCATTATCATATACCCCCTACCGTGCACACAGCCTCCACTAGTAACATCCTGCACAAAAGTATCACATTTGTTATGACTGACAAACTTAACACTGTCACACCACTAGAAATTCATGCTGAACCTAAGTCCACAGTTTACACTAGGGTTCACTCTTGCTTTTGCACTATCCATGGGCTTGGACAACTGTGTTAAATAAGGAGGAGGCCATTGACCTGAAGCTGTCTCAGACCTTGAGTTCCTATCTAACAAACTGCAACATGATCCAGCATGTAAACAGACTGAAATCTGAAGTAGGAGTATATTTTCTGTACCAAATAGCCAATCACAAACAGCAGAGCTTCAGCCAATTACAAGCACACCTAACTGATCAAACTATTCCCAAATAAGTCATGAGCCTCTGTAGCCAATCAGATGATTTCTCTACTTTGCTTTTCTGCTTGACCTATGAAAGCCCACTGCTTACATTGCTGAGTGGAGCTCTCTTAGCTTCTTCTGGTTCTGAGTGCTTTCCATTTCACGAATCTTTCTTTGCTCAAATAAATCCTGTTAAATTTAATTTGTCTAAAGTTTTTCTTTTAGCAAATGTATAATAATATGTATCTACTATACACGTCATCATCATTCACATCATTCACATTCACATCAACATTCACATAAGGGAGTTTCACTCCCTTATATTTTTTGTAATTCTTTTTATGTTTGAAATGTTTTACAATTAAATATGAATATTACACAAATTCTATGTATCTTTTATTTTGGCAGAGAAAACAAGGTATATAATCTGTGAATATAAGTCAACTCAGCTCTGCCCCCAAAACTTACTCAAATATACCCTGTGAGAAACCTCAGAATACAGTCAGTAATTATTGTCTTCTACTAGGTTTGAAGGTTTATTCCTAGAAATACACATGGACTTTCTCTGAGATCATCAGGGACAAAATCATGTGCAATGAATAAATTTTAGCCATGGATCAAAGAACATCTAATATTCTGGAAAAAAAAAAGCATCTAGTACTTTTCGTATCTTAGTGTGCTCAGTAATTGTTTCCTACACTGCTCTGTCGGAGATTCTGCATGTTTACAAGTATCCCAGGTGATTCTGAAACAAGCAACAGTTTGAAAACTATAGTATATAATATTGCTTTTTATTGTTCTGAAGAAAAATCTGAAGCACAGCTAAAAATAAATCCTTTTGATTCCTAGATTGTACTAAATACAACACTTTACGTTTCATTAAAGTTTCATAATGCACAAAGTACTTACAAACATATTATCTTGTGTATTCCACACAATACCAGTAAAAGAGATGAGTACTATTTTATACAGGAGGAAACGGAAGTTCACAGTGGCTCAGTGACTTGCCTATTCTTATGATTTAAACTTAATGCTCCTACCATTGCTCCACAACTGCTTTTTTGAGATAAACAATCCTTTGTTTTAAAAAATGTTTGAGTTCCACAACCAGAGCTTGAAAGAATGTTCTACATACCCAAGATAAAGGAGGAAGTTATGAGACACAATTTAGATATATTCAGCAGATTCTTTGCCTTTTTGTTTGGTTCAGAAAATATGGTACACAAATGAAGGAAACTTATGTTGTTAGAGCCAAACTGGAGTGCATTTTCCTGCTGCTAGCTTGCCATCGGTGTGGGTTATCTACCTCATGCATGCTGACTGTACCGGGCTGCTTTTGGCAAGTTGATGTTCAAGGAAAGATTGAGCCTGAGAATATTTCTCCTGTAAGGTCCGGATTTCTCTATTTGTTTGTGTATCTTCTCTATTTTCTTTGTTTTTCTGTCTTGCTACATTTGCCATTTCCTGACCACAGGAGAGCTATACCATTCTTATCTTAAAGAAACACTGGCAACCCCAGTTTAGCACATTAGAAATAAAATGAGCATTTAAACATATTATAAATAATTTATCACCATAAATTCAAACACTTAATGTAGTTATTTATATTTTACAAATTTTTTTTCTATCTTCCTCTCTCTTTCTCTCCATCCCTCCTTCTTTCCCTTTCTTTTCTTCTTTTTTTTTTTTTCTGTAGGAAGTTTTATCCACATAATGAAGAACTTCATACTAAGATGAGATTCTTTCTCTGGTAAATTAGAAATCCTCCCTTCAGTGTTACAGCTCATTTAGAATTTGCCTAGCAGGTTTTCCAGTCTTTGTTAGAAAACACTCCAGAAAATATTTAAAAAAAAAATCTTCCATTTACATATAAATTTTGATAGAGAATGGACAAAGCACTACCTCTGCAGTGGAACTGCCCTTGCTACCCTTGGACTAATGAAGGAGCAAAGACTGTAAGTGCTTTATCCATATCTCCCACAATCTGCAGTCAACCCAAAGGAGAGGAGGCTAGTCTGTCTCCAATGAATCCAACCCACCTCCTCCATTTGTCACCAAGAAGGAAATCCCCAGCTTGGGCCCACACACAGACCCCCCATTCTGGGATGACTGAACTGAGAAATCGCTGACCTGCATCTCTCTGGGGGTGGAGCTCCAGGAATAAGACCCCTTCCTCTGCCACCTCCAAGTTGGAGACAGAACACAAACCTTGAGATCATCCCAGAGCTGTGGTGGCCATCCTGAGTGCCAAGCCATGATCTATAGCCAGCACTAAAGTGTAAGAGGCACCCACATTTTCAGAGCATTGAAAGAGAGCACAACTGCAACTATAAGGAAATAGAGAAGTGACACAACTGAGCAAGAATCTACCAAGTGAACATTACACCTAAGCACTCGCCAAAGCTTTGAGATCAACCCCAAAGCTTCAACACCAAAAAATACCTCACTAACATAACCCCTGAGAAACCAAAGACAAGAAGTCAGCTACAAATAAAGACCCTGCACAAAGCCTCAGCCCTGTGAAAACATCCGGAAAAGAAGTCTGTTGACGGTACTCAAGCTACACTGCAGTTAAAGGAACATCCACATGCAGATATGAGAAAGAACCAATGTAAGAACTCCAGAACTTGGACCTCTTCCTTACACCTTATACCAAAATTAACTCAAAGTGGATTAAAGACTTAAATGTAAAACACAAAACTATAAAAACCCTTGAAGAAAATCTAGGCAGTACCATTCAGGCCATAGGCATGAGCAAAGACGTCATGACAAAAAGCCAAAAGCAACAAAAGTCAAAATTGACAAATGGGATCTAATTAAATTAAAGAGCTTCTGCACAGTAAAAGAAACTAGCATCAGAGTGAACAGGTAACCTACAGAATGGGAGAAAATTTTTGCAACTTACCCATCTGACAAAGGCCTAATATCCAGAATTTACAAGAAACTTAAACATATTTACAAGAAAAATACAAAAACCCCATCAAAAAGTGGGAAAAGGATATGAACAGACACTTTTCAAAAGAAGACATTCACATGGCCAACAAATATAAGGAAAAAAGCTCAACATCACTGATCATCAAAGAAATGCAAATCAAAGCCATGATGAGACACCATCTCACGCCAGTCAGAATGGCAATTATTAAAAAGTCAAGAAACAATATATGCTGACGAAGCTGTGAAGAAATAGGAATGCTTTTAAATTGTTGATGGAAATGTAAATTAGTTCAACCCATTGTGGAAGACAGTGTGGTGATACCTCAAGGATCTAGAACCAGAAATACCATTTGACCCAGTAATCCCATTACTGGGTATATACCCAAAGAAATATAAATCGTTCTACTATAAAGATACACACACATGTATGTTTATTGCAGCACTATTTATTACAGCAAAGACATGGAACCAATCCAAGTGTCCATCAATAATAGACTGGATAAAGAAATGTGGCACATATACACCATGGAATACTATACAACTATAAAAAGGAATTTCCTTTGCAGGGATCATGGATGAAGGTTGATGCCATTGTCCTTGGTAAAATAACACAGGAACAGAAAACAAAACACTGCATGTTCTCACTTATAAGTGGGAGCTAAACAGTGAGAACATATGGACACAGAGAGGGGAACAACACACCAGGGTCTATTCGGGGGTGAGGGGTAAGTGGAGGGATCTTAGAGGATGAGTCAATAGATACAGCAAACCACCATGGCACACATATACCTATGTAACAAACCTGCATATTCTGCACATGTATCCCATATGTTTAAGAAGAAAAAAAAGCCCCTGAAATACATAGTAATAAATTACTGTAATCTAATTTTTTCTGCTGTTACTATAATGGGCAATAAACATAGAAAATTAAAGTTACTTCAAAAACATGAAAGAAAAAAAAACTCAAATGGTCAGAATGTCCTATGTCATCCAAATGACCATACTATTTCTACAACAGGGGATTTTAAACAGTATGAGTTGGCTGAAATGGCAGAAATAGAATTCCGAATATGGATAGGAACGAATACCATCAGGATTTAGGAGAATGGCAAATCTCAATCCAAGGAAACTAAGAATCACAATAAAATGATACACAAGTTGACAAGTGAAATAGCCAGTATGAAAAACAGATCCTAATGGACCTGACAGAGCTGAAAACACACTATAAGAATTTTACAGTGCAATCACAAATATTAAGAGCAGAACAGATATTCTACTCAGAATAGATTATTTCTGAGAAAAGAGTATCAGAAATTGAAGACTGGATCTCTCAAAAAAGGAGAGTCAGACAAAAATTGAAAAAAAATGAAAAGGAATAATTGAAATCTCTGAGAAATATGGGATTATGTAAAGAGACCAAATCTGTGAATCACTGGCATCTCTGAAAAGGACAGTGAGAAAACAAGCTGGGAAATGTATTTCAGGACATCATCCGTGAAAACTTCAACCTTTCTAGAGAGACCAACAGTCAAATTCAGGAAATACAGAGACTCCTGCAAGATTCTACAAAATAAGATAATCCCCAAGAAAAATAATCATCAGATTTTTCAAGGTCAAAATGAGAGAATTTTATAGGCAGCTAGAGAAAAAGGGCAGGTCACCTACAAAGAGAGCCCCATCAGGCTAACAGCAGACCTCTCAGTTGAAACCCTACAAGCCAGAAGAGATGGAGGGCCTACAGTCAACATTCTTAAATTTAAAAAAAAAAAAAAAATCTTAAACCAAGAATCTCGTATTCAGTCAAACTAAGGTTCCTAAGTGAAAGAGTAAATTCTTTTCAGATACACAAATGATGATGGAGTTCATTAACAACAGACTTGCCTTAAAGAAACTGTGAAACATCTGACAAACGGCTAATATCCAGAATCTACAAGGAACTTAAACAAATTTACAAGAAAAAAACAAACAACCCCATCAAAAATAGGCGAAGGATATGAACAGACACTTTTCAAAAGAAGCCATTTTTTCCCCCTGAGATTAACCAACATCTTCCTATTTCCTCCCAGCTTCAGTTGCTTATCTTTATTTTACTTTTTACTTTTTATTGCATTTTAGGTTTTGGGGTACATGTGAAGGACATGCAAGATTGTTGCATAGGTACACACATGGCAGTGTGATTTGCTGCCTTCCTCCCCATCAGCTATATCTGGCATTTCCCCCCATGCTATCTCTCCCCAACTCCCCACCCCTTGCTGTCCCTCCCCTATTTCCCCCAGACAGACCCCAGTGTGTGATGCTCCCCTCCCTGTGTCATGTGTTCTCACTGTTCAACACCCGCCTATGAGTGAGAACATGCGGTGTTTGGTTTTCTGTTCTTGTCAGTTTGCTGAGAATGGTGGTTTCCTGGTTCATCCATGTCCCTACAAAGGACACGAACTCATTGTTTTTGATGGCTGCATAATATTCCATGGTGTATATGTGCCACATTTTCCCTGTCCAGTCTATCGTCGATGGGCATTTGGGTTGGTTCCAGGCCTTTGCTATTGTAAGCAGTGCTGCAATGATCATTCATGTGCATGTGTCCTTATAGAACTATTTATAATCCTCTGGATATATACCCAGTAATAGGATTGCTGGGTCAAATGGAATTTCTATTTCTGGGTCCTTGAGGAATCACCACATTGTCTTCCACAATGGTTGAACTAATTTATACTCCCACTAACAGTGTAAAAGTGTTCCTATTTCTCCACATCCTCTCCAGCATCTGTTGTCTCCAGGTTTTTTAATGATCACCATCCTAACTGGCATGAAATGGTATCTCAATGTAGTTTTGATTTGCATTTCTCTAATGACCAGTGATGATGAGCATTTTTTCATATGTTTGTTGGCCTCATGTATGTCTTCTTTTCTAAAGTGTCTGTTCAGATCCTTTGCCCCCTTTTGAATGGGCTTGTTTGTTTTTTTCTTGTAAATCTGTTTTAGTTCTTTGTAGTTTCTGGATATTAGTCTTTTGTCAGATGGGTAGATTGCAAAAAATTTTTCCCATTCTATTGGTTGCCGTTCACTCTAATGATTGTTTCTTTTGCTGTACAGAAGCTCTGCAGTTTAATTAGATCCCATTTGTCTATTTTGGCTTTTGTTGCCAATGATCTGGTGTTTTGGTCATGAAGTCCTTGCCTATGCCTATGTCCTGAATGGTTTTGCCTAGATTTTCTTTTAGGGTTTTTATGGTGTTAGGTCTTATGTTTAAGTCTTTAATCCACCTGGAGTTAATTTTAGTGTAAGGTGTCAGGAAGGGGTCCAGTTTCTGCTTTCTGCACATGGCTAGTCAGTTTTCCCAACACCATTTATTAAACATAGACTCTTTTCCCCATTGCTTGTTTTTGTCAGGTTTGTCAAAGATCAGATGGCTCTAGATGTGTTGTGTTGCCCCTGAGGCCTCTGTTCTGTTCCATTGGTCTATATCTCTTTTTTGGTACCAGTACCATGCTGTTTTGATTACTGTAGCCTTGTAGTATAGTCTGAAGTCTGGTAGTGTGATGCCTTCTGCTTTGTGCTTTTTGCTTAGAATTGACTTGGCTATGCAGGTCTCTTTTGGTTTCATATGAAGTTTAAGGTGTTTTTTTCCAGTTCTGTGAAGAAGGTCATTGGTAGCTTGGAGGGGATAGCATTGAATCTGTAAATTACTTTGGGCAGTATGGCCATTTTCATGATATTGATTCTTCCTAACCATGAACATGGAATGTTTCTCCGTCTGTTTGTGTCTTCTCTTATTTCATTGAGCAGTGGCTTGTAGTTCTCCTTGAAGAGGTCCTTTACGTTCCTTGTTAGTTGTATATCTAGGTATTTTATTCTTTTTGTAGCAATTGTGAATGGCAGTTCGTTCTTGATTTGGCTGTCTTTAAGTCTGTTATTGGTGTATAGGAATGCTTGTGATTTTTGCACATTGATTTCGTATCCTGAGACTTTGCTGAAGTCACTTATCATTTTCAGGAAATTTTGGGCTGAGATGATGGGGTCTTGTAGATATATAATCATGTCATCTGCAAATAGAGACAATTTGACTTCCTCCTTTCCTATTTGAATACCTTTTATTTCTTTTTCTTGCCTGATTGTTCTGGCTAGAACTTCCAATTCTACATTGAATAGGAGTGGTGAGAGAGGGCATCCTTGTCTAGTGCCAGATTTCAAAGGAAATGCTTCCAGTTTTTGCCCATTCAGTATGATAGTGGCTGTTGGTTTGTTGTAAATAGCTTTTATTATTTTGAGATATGTTTCGTCAATACCTAGTTTATTGAGGGTTTTTAGCATAAAGGGATGTTGAATTTTGTCAAAGGCCTTCTTTGCATCAATTGAGATAATCATGTGGTTTTTGTCTTTGGTTCTGTTTATGTAGTGAATTATGTTTATAGGCTTGCGTATGTTGAACCAGCCTTGCATCCCCCAGATGAAGCCTACTTGATCATGGTGGATAGTTTTTTGATGTGCTGTTGCAATCGGTCTGCCCATATTTTATTGAAGATTTTTGCATCTATTTTCATCATGGATATTGGCCTGAAGTTTTTTTTCTTGCTGAATCTCTGCCGGGTTTTGGTAGCAGGATGATGTTGGTCTCATAAAATGATTTGGGAAGGATTCCCTCTTTTTGGATTGTTTGGGATAGTTTCAGAAGGAATGGTACCAGCTCCTCTTAAAATAAGGCATTTAGGCAGCCAACAAACATGAAAAAAAGCTCATCATCACTGGTCATTAGAGAAATGCAAATCAAAATCACATTGAGATACCATCTCATGTCAGTTAGAATGGTGATCATTAAAAAATCAGGCGACAACAGATCCTGGAGAGGATGTGGAGACACGGGAATGCTTTTACACTGTTGGTGGGAGTGTAAATTAGTTCAACTGTTGTGGAAGACAGTGTAGCAATTCCTCAAGGATCTAGATCTAGAAATACCATTTGACCCAGCAACCCTATTACTGGGTATCTACCCAAAGGATTATAAATCATTCTATTAAAAAGACACATGCACATACATGTTTATTGCAGCACTGTTTACAATAGCAAAGACCTGGAACCAACCCAAATGCCCATCAATGATAGACTGGACAGGGAAAATGTGGCACATATACACCATGGAATATTATGCAGCCATCAAAAACAATGAGTTCGTGTCCTTTGTAGGGACATGGATGAACCTGGAAACCACCATTCTCAGCAAACTGACACAAGAACAGAAAACCAAACACCGCATGTTCTCACTCATAGGCGGGTGTTGAACAATGAGAACACACAGACACAGGGAGGGGAGCACTACACATCGGGGTCTGTTGGCGGGAAACAGGGGAGGGACAGTGTGGGGTGGGGAGTTGGGGAGAGATAGCATGGGGAGAAATGCCAGATATAGCTGATGGGGAGGAAGGCAGCAAATCACACTGCCATGTGTGTACCTATGCAACAATCTTGCATGTCCTTCACATGTACCCCAAAATCTAAAATGCAATAAAAAAATAAAAATAAAGTATAATAATAATTTAAAAATAGGAATACTAAATATGGAAAGGAAAGACCATTACCAGCCAATACAAAAACACACTTAAATGCACAGACCAGTGAAATTATAAAGCAACTACACAAACAAGCCAGCATAATAACCAGCTTACAACACAATGACAGTATCAAATACATACATATTAATACTAACCTTGAAAGTAAATGCGCTAAATGCCTCTCTTAAAAGACACAGAGTGGCAAGCTAAAGAACAAAAGCAAGAGCTAATGGTATGCTGCCTTCAAGAAACTCAGCTCATGTGCAATGTCACACATAGGCTCAAAATAAAGGGATGGAAGAAAATCTACCAAGCAAATGGAAATTAGGAAAAATCAGATGTTGCAATCCTAATTTCAAATGAAACAAACTTTAAACCAACAAAGATTTTTAAAAAAAGAAGACAAAGAAGGGCATTACATACTGGTAAAGGGTTCAATTCAACAGGAAGACCTAACTACCCTAAACGTATATTCATCCAACACTGGAGCACTCCAATTCATAAAGCAAGTTCTAAGAGACCTACAAAGAGACTTAGACTCCTACACAATAATAATGGGAGATCTCAATACTCCACTGACAGTATTAGACAGATAACCGAGGCAGAAAATTCACAAAGATATTCGGGACCTGAACTCTACATTGGACCAAATGAATCTGACAGACCTTTATAGAACTCTCCACTGAAAAACAACAGAATATAAATTCTTCTCACCACCAAAGGGCACATACTCTAAAACTGACCACATAATTGGTCATAAAGCAATTCTCAGAAAATGCAAAAGAACTGAAATTATATCAAACACACTCGTGGACTACCAGGCAATAAAAATTGAAATCAAGACTCGAAAAAACATTGCTCAAACCCACACAATTACATGGAAATCAAACAACATGTTCCTGAATGACCTTTGGGTAAATAACAAAATTAAGCAGAATCAGTAAATTTTTTGAAACTAATGAGAACAAAGATACAATATACCAGAATCTCTGGGACATAGCTAAGGCAATGTTAAGAGATAAATTCATAGCACAACACAACCATATCGAAAAGCTGGAAGGATCTCAAATTAATGACCTAATATCACAACTGAGAGAATGAGAGAAGCAAGGGCAAATCAACCCCCGAACTAGCAGAAGACAATAAATAACCAAGAACAGGGCTGAACTGAAGGAAATCAAGACATAAAAAAAATTCAAAAGACAACAAATCCAATAGTTAATTTTTTGAAAAAAATTAGTATGATAGATAAGCCACCAACTAGACTAATAAAGCAGAAAAGAGAGGAGATCCAAATAAATACAAATAAAAAAGGGATGTTATGCACACATACTAGAAAACCTAGAAGAGATGGATAAATTCCTGGACACATACCCCCTTCCAAGACTAAACCAGGAAGAAATTGATTCCCTGAACAGACCAATAACAAGGTCTGAAATTGAATCCATAATAAATAGCCTACCAACCCGAAACAAACAAAAAACCCAGGACCAGATGGATTCACAGTCAAATTCTACCAGATGTAGAAAGAAGAGCTGGTAACATTCCTTTTGAAACTATTCCAAAAAAATTGAAGAGGAAGAACTCCTCCTCAACTCATTCTATGAGATGAGCATCACCCTGATAGCAAAACCTGGCAGACACACAACAAGAGAAAATAAAACTTCAGGCTAATATCCTCAATGAAAATCAATTCAAAATTCCTCAACAAAATACTTGCAAACAATCTAGCAGCACATCAAAAAGCTGCTAATCCACCACAATCAAGTAGGCTTCATCCCCAGGATGCCAGGTTAGCTCATCATATGCAAATCAATAAATGTGATTCGTCACATAAACAGAACTACAGACAAAAACAAAGTAATTATTTCAATAAATGCAAAAAAGGCTTTTGATAAAATTCAGCATCGCTTCATGCTAACAACTCTCAATAAAATAGGGATCAAAAGAACATATCTTAAAATAATAAAAGCCATGTATTACAAACCTACAGCCAACATCAGACTGAATGGGCAAAAACTGGAAGTATTCCCTATTGAAAACCAGCACAAGATAAGGATGATCTCTCTCACCACTCCTATTTAACATATATTGGAAGTCCTGACCAGTGCAATCAGGCAAGAGAAAGAAATAAAGGGCATCCAAATAGGAAGACAGGGAGTCAAACTATCCCTGTTTGTAGAGGACATGATCCTATGTCTAGAAAATCCCATTGTCTCAGTCCAAAAGCTCCTTCAGCTAACAAACAACTTTAGTATAGTTTCAGGATACAAAATCAATGTAAGAAAATCACTAACATCCCTATATACCAACAGCAGCCAAGCCAAGAGCCAAATCAAGAATGTAATCCCATCCACAACTGCCACAAAAAGCATAAAATACCTAGGAATACAGCTAACAGGGGTGGAAAGATCTCTACAATGAGAATTATAAAACACTGCCCAAAGAAATCAGAGATGACATAAACAAACGGAAAAACATTCCATGTTCTTGGATAGGAAATATCAATATTGTTAAAATGGCCATAGTGCCCAAAGCAATTTACAGTTTCAATGCAACTCCTATCAAACTACCAATAATATTATTTACAGAACTAGAAAAAAGTATTTTAAAATGCATATGGAACCAAAAAAGAGTCTGAATCATCAAGTTAATCCTAAGCAAAAAGAATAAAGCTGGTGGCATCATGTTCTCTGACTTCAAACTATACTATAGGGCTCTAGTAACCAAAACATTATGGCACTGGTACAAGAACAGACACATAGAACAATGGAATAAAATAGAGAATCCAGAAATAAGATCACACACCTATGACCATCTGATCTTCAACAGAGCTGACAAAAACGAGCAACAGGGATATTGGCCTGAAGTTTTCCCTTTTTGTTGAGTCTCTGCCAAGTTTTGGTATCAGGATGATGTTGGTCTCATAAAATGATTTGGGAAGGATTCTGTCTTTTTGTTTGGAATAGCTTCAGAAGGAGTGGTACCAGCTCCTCTTTGTACATCTGGTAGAATTCGGCTGTGAACCCACCCAGACCTGGACTTTTTTGGATTGGTTGGCTATTAATTGCTGCCTTGACTTCCGCCCTTGTTATTGGTCTATTCAGGGTTTCAATTTCTTCCTGGTTTAGGCTTGGGAGGGTGCAGGTGTCCAGGAATTTATCCATTTCTTCCAGGTTTACTGGTTTATGTGCATAGAGTTGTCTGTAGTAATCTCCGAGGGTAGTTTGTATTTCTGTGGAATCGGTGGCAATATCCCCTTTATTGTTTTTTATTGCATCTATTTGATTCTTCTCTCTTTTCTTTTTTATTAATCTGGCTAGCAGTCTATTTTGTTGATCTTTTCAAAAAATCAGCTCATGGATTTATTAATTTTTTGAAGGGTTTTTGTGTTTCTATCTCCTTCAGTTCTGCTCTGATCTTAGTTATTTCTTGTCTTCTGCTAGCTTTTGAGTTTTTTTGATCTTGCTCCTCTAGCTCTTTCAATTTTGATGACAGGGTGTCGATTTTGGATCTTTCCTTGCTTCTAATGTGGGCATTTATTGCTATAAATTTCCCTCTAGACACTGCTTTAAATGTGTCCCCGTGATTCTGGTATGTTGTGTCTTTGTTCTCATTGGTTTTGAAGAACATCTTTATTTCTGCCTTAATTTCATTGTTTATCCAGTCAACATTCAAGAGCCAGTTGTTCAGTTTTCATGAAGTTGTATGGTTCTGAGTTAGTTTCTCAATCCTGAGTTCTAATTTGATTGCACTGTGGTCTGAGATACTGTTTGTGATTGCCATTCTTTTGGATTTGCTGAGGAGTGATTTACTTCCAATCACGTGGTCAATTTTAGGATAGGTGTGATGTGGTGCTGAGAAGAATGTATATTCTGTGGATTTGGCGGGGAGAGTTCTATAGATGTCAATTAGATCCACTTGGTCCAGATCTGAGTTCAAGTCCTGGATATCCTTGTAAATTTTCTGTCTCATCGATCTGTCTAATATTGACAGTGGAGTGTTGAAGTTTCCCAATATTATTGTGAAGGAGTCTAAGTCTCTTTGCAGATTGTTAAGAACTTGCTTCATCATTCTCAGCAAACTGACACAAGTATGGAAAGTCAAATGTTCTCACTCATTGGTGGGTGTTGAACAATGAAAACACATTGAAACAGGGAGGGAGCATCACACACTGGGGTCTGTTGGGGGACCTAGGGGAGGGACAGCAAGGGGTGAGGAGAGATAACATGGGGAGAAATGCCAAATATATAGGTGACAGAGGGTTGAGACAGCAAACCACCTTGTCATGTATGTACCTATGCAACAATCCTGCATGATCTGCACATGTAACCCAGAACCTAAAGTACAAGAAAAACAAACAAACAAACAAACAAAAAACCAACAAGCAATAGGGAAAGAACTCCCTATTCAATAAATGGTGTTGAGATAACTGGCTAGCAATATGCAGAAGATTGAAAATGGACTCCTTCCTTATACCACATACAAAAACTAACTCAAGATGGACTAAAGACTTATATGTAAAACCCACAACTATAAAAACCCTGGAAGACAAACTAGGCAGTACCATTCAGGACACAGGCATATGCAAAGATTTAATGACAAAGACACAAAAAGCAATCAAAACAAAAGCAAAAATTGTCAAATGGGCTCTAATTATACTAAAGAGCTTCTGCACAGCAAAAGTATCTATCAACAGGGTAAACAGACAACCTATGGAATGGAAGAAAATTTTTCCAAACTATGCATTTGACAAAGGTCTAATATCCAGAACCTACAAGGAACTCAAACAAATCAGCAAGAAAGAAAAGCAATCCCATTATAAAGCAGGTAAATGACATGAATAGACAATTATCAAAAAAAAAAAACTACCATCAGAGTGAACAGACAACCTATAGAAAAAGAGAAAAATTTTGCCATCTGTTCATCTGACAAAAGTCTAATATCCAGCCTCTATTAGAAATTTAAACAAATTCACAAGAAAAAACCCAAACAACCCAATTAAAAAGTGAACAAAGGACATAAACAAAATGCTTTTCAGAAGAAGACATACAAGTGGCCAAAACGCATATGAAATAAAGCTCAATATCACTGATCATGAGAGAAACAAAAATCAAAATTACAATGAAATACCATCTCACGGCAGTCAGAATGCCTATTATTAAAAAGTAAAAAAAAAATAAAATAAAATAACTGATGCTGGCAAGGTTGCAAAGAAAAGGGAACACTTATACACTGTTGGTGGGAGTGTAAATTAGTTCAACAATTGTGAAAATTGGTGTGGCAATTCCTCAAAGAGCTAAAAACAGAACAACTATTCAACCCAGCAATCCCATTAATAGGTATATACTCAAAGGAATATAAATCATTCTATCATAAAGACACATGAACATAAATGTTCATTGTAGCACTATTCACAATAGTAAAGGCATGAAATCAACCTAAATGCCCAGTGACAGACTAGATAAAGAAAATGTGGTACATACACATCATGGAATATTATGCAGCTATAAAAAAAGATCAAGATCTTGTCTTTTGCAAGAACATGGATGGAGCTGGAGGCCATTATCCTTAGGAAACTAACGCAGAAGAAGAAAACCAAATACCACGTTTTCACTTTTAAGTGGGAACTAAATTGTGAGAACTCATGGACACAAGAAAGGGAACAACAGATGCTGGGGCCTACTTGAGGGTTGAGGATGGAGGGACAGAAAGGAGCAGAAAAATAGCTATTGAGTACTAGACTTGGTAGTTGGGTGATGAAATAATTTGTACAACAAATCTCCATGACATGAATTTACCTATCTTTGTAACAAACCTTCACATGTACCCTTGAACCTAAAGTAAATTTTAAAAAGAGAGAGAGAGTGGACAAAGCAGGTGTATGCAACTCTCACAGGTACAAGTAAAGGACCTAGTTTGAAGTATTCACACTGAAAATTAACCATAGTAGCTTATTGGAAAGATTTGTGTAAAGACTAGTACAAGACCCCATATGGCACAATGGTGAGGAGCATCATCTCTAGGAGTCATGGAGACTTGGATTTGAAGCCCAGCTCCTCCAAGCTGTGTTCTTTAATCAAGTTGCCTAACATCTCTGTGTCTCACTTTACTCCTACGATTAAGTGAGTAATAGCCATTTAGTACAGTAGACAACACATATTAGACACACAAGTGATAACTATTGACATTATTAAAGAACATTTAAGGCTGAACTCAGCAAGACTTACTGGTGGGCCTGCTGGTCCCAGAGCTACTTCATTAGTTTCAGAACAGGAGCAGGAATGTGGAAGATCTGGACAAGACTCATCATCTCTCTGAAAATAAACAACAACAAAAAAAGCACAACTATTAGCATGACAATTTACACAAATGGCTTTATTGACTCAAAGAAAACAGTTTAAGATATTCTAAGTGTGCATTAGAAAAGCATAGAATCCACTCCTGATTACAAAATCTTTTCTGTAAAGAAAAATGAATAGGTACCTTCTGGTCACTGATAATCACTATTATCAATGGTTGCTGCTAAAATGAGCTTGGGAATCCAGGTGAGAAAAGACAATCAGAAGTGGATACAAAAAAAAAAAAATCCTGATTAGTATTTAATTTTGTTGGAGTATTAGTGCTCTGTGAATTAAAGATCTTGAAACTTTTTATGCTATATTTTCTCTGTTTCAAAGGATAAAAGAAAATCTATTGGGGTACTCAATCAAAACAACTATATCTACACTAAAACAAAGAAAATCAAAATAAAATTATGTTTAAACTCATTATCAATTCCCTGTGACAATTTCCACAACTGCTCACATTCTGTGGTTGAAAGTAAGAAAAACATCACAGCGTTGATCTAAGGCTTTGGAATAGGAGAACATTTTTCTTCTCTCTTAGGGAATATAGTTGTCATGTGACATTACAAAATAGATTATTAATGGAAGGCTGAATATATCTGAATGAGTTACTAGAATGTAGAGGAAGACAGAGCACCTGCTAACAGCTATTGAACAATTTATAAATATCCCATTTAGAGCAGCAGCCAAAATGAGCTCAGCACTGGGATAAGATACCATAGAACTTCATGGAATCCGTCAGTCCCCTTGGATAGAGAAAATACTAGTCATTATTTAAGACTTTGGGGGAAAATAAAATTAGAGCCAAATAGAGGACAGATGACAGTTAAATTGCCAAACTGAAAATAACCTGAGTCTCTACAACATTCACAACAGAAAGCCAGAAAATGTTGAGTAAATGCCTGTTACATGGTGTATATACTTTTCTCTAAATGTTGGAAAACAGTAAAAGATTTCAGTTCAAACCCCCTGTGAACACATCTGGCCTGAAATCTGGCCAGCTAGAGTGAAACACAAACTTTAGTATTCTGAAAGATCCCAAAATAAGGCTAAGAACAGGCCATATGTAACCAGAGATTCAGTGATGGTTTTGCCAGTGCTGCTGACTATTACTGCACCATGTCTTCCTACTATGGAATTTATGCCTCTTCGATGAGACAAGCAAAGAGAAAAGGAATGAGAAGAGTCCTTCATAGAAAAACTGGTGATCACATCTTTGTTTGATACAATAGAGGATTCCAAGAGTTTGTCCTGCCAATTTCCAATCTACCTGCCCTTAAGCATAACATTGAGGTGTCTCTGATTGAATTTCTCATCAGAGTTTACTAGAAACTTGGTGAAGAATAAGTTGCTTCCTTCTCAAACACAGGCTGCCATGACTTTGGTGCTTGCAGTAGATGTTGTGAGCTGGTGTTAAGTCTTACTGATATGGCTTGGCTTATTGATATAGTGAGTCTTACTGATATGGCTTGGCTATGTCCCCACCCAAATCTCATCTTCTTATGGTTCCCATAATCTCCATGTGCCATGGGCAAGACCCAGTGGAGTAACTTTTTCAACTCAGTAACTTTTTTTTCGGTGCATAATGTAAGCCAGGTACCGAATCATAGAGGTGGTTACCTCCATGCTGTTCTCATGATAGTGAGTTCTTATAAGATCTGATGGTTTTATAAGGGGCTTTTCCCCTACCTTCATTCTGCACTTCTCCTTGCTGACACCATGTGAAGAAGGACATGTTTGCTTCCCTTCTGCTTTGTTGTAAGTTTCCTGAAGCCTCCCCAGTCCTGCTGAACTGTGAGTCAACTAAACCTCCTTCTTTTATAAATTATCCAGTCTTGGGTATGTCTTTATTAGCAATGTGAGAACAAACTAATACAGTTATAAGGTCAAATCTCACAGACTTCATGAAGGCCTCCCCATGTTCTAGAGAATTCTGGGTTTAATTATTAAGACATGGCTACTGTCCAACCATGACAGAGTCATCCATGCCAGCTTACATATATATACATAATACATATGTAAGTATACACACACACACACACACATACACACACATATATGTAAGTATACACACATCCCAGCAGTAAGAAGTCATGGTTATTTAAGAATAAAATATAAATATCATTTTTTTTCTTTCAATTGATGTGTATTGTATTTTATATGGGCTACTGAGTTGTTAGGACATAAATATTTATACCATAAATTGGTATAAATAACTTTTAAATGTTTAGTTTTCTAGTAGCATCACATACAGGGCATGTAGATTATGACTACAGTTCTAAAAGTATGCATCAAGATACCCAGGAGCACTATATTGAACTCACAGGGGTCTTGTGAATGTTTTAAAATTTTAAGAGAAGCACAGCAATATTCGGCACCCATTGGACTTTGTATGAATGACAAGCTCAGGGTAGTTTGTAGTTTCAATATTCGAGACTGCAATACCTTTTTTGGATGATGCCCTAATTTACAAAGAGAGTTGCTATGATGAAAGGCAAGTACTATGAAAAAAAGCAATGTAGAAAAAGAAGTAAGGATGGCAATGGCCAATCTGATCCCAACATATAAGATATGCTGCAGGGCTCAGTATGTACACACATCCCATCAATAAGCAATTTTGGTCATTTAAGAATAAAATATAAATATCTTTTTTTTTCTTTCAATGTATGTACATTGTTACTATATATGGCTACTGAGTTGTTAGGACATAAATATTTAATAAGATATTTGGACCTATTACTTCATAACTGGAGCTGCAAGGTGTTTCTTTTGGCTTAGTGGTGCCAAGAAAAAATTGAGACACTAAGGGCTTCATGAGACAATGGAATTTTGGAACATCTTAACTATGTGTAAATAGTACCCTCTGAGTTGTGCCGTTCACCCCGTATGTGATCCTAGGTCACACAGGAGAAATCTTGTTAATTTCAGACATACCTCCTTATTAACCTCTAATTTCATCATCTCAATGAATTGCCTATGATATGAATGTGGAGAAATAGCTTCTCATTTCCAGAAGATTAAATACAGTTTAAGGAATCAATAGAAATGAAGGAAGAATGCTTACCAAGCCTGGAAGTTCACAGCATTTGTCTGTATTGGCCCATGACGTGGAACAAACAATATCAAACATCTGTAACTGGAACTATGATTTAAAAAGAAAATTGTGATTCAATAAAATATGTATAAAATAAAATTATGATTTTACGTTACGTATTCTATAACAAAATATCAATATATTAATAATGCATTACAGTAAGTTAAAAAGTAATGCCAACAATATCAAACTAATTCTTTTCCTCAAACACACAGTGATCTAAGATTTTGTCTATAATTACTCATGCATCATCTAAACCTTCTTACTTATCACAACTTCCCCTCCCCTTTCTACCCAAAGAGTAAGCTTAGCTCCTCTGTTAAAGTCTTCCTTGCAAAGCCCATCATAGCTGTTCCCAAATGACTCTGAAATCACACAACACTCCATATGTCTCCTCTATAGCACACCTCCCACTACACAATAAATTATTCACATTACTAAACTCATCTTTATGTCACCTATCACAATATGTGGCATATCATAAGCACTCAGGAAGGCTTATTAATTCTCACTTCACTTCTTTGTACACACACTCAGGAACCTTTTCTTCAGTGCATAATGTAAGTCTGATGTGACGTAGACTTTTAGAATGCAAACTTTTTTTAAAAAAATCATAGTCCTGACCTAGAAGAACTTGTAGTAAGAGAGAAGCACACAAATACTGTATACAACGTGGAAAATGTCATGACAGCTTCACATTCAGTATTGTGAGAATGTAAGCTATATGTATTTTTAAGTCATTGATCATGCCATAAATATTTAGACAGGCTTGCTCCACTCACGTATGTTGGTGATAAGTCAATGTACATGTTGAAATATACAGAAACATCATCATAACATCGTTAAGGGCTAACACTAGCTTAATGACCCAATCATTTCTACTATATTTCTTCCGACATTATTTTCAAATAGTAAGAGTGTGCTTTCTTACTGATCTGGGAGAAGGGTGAAATTGTTTTCATTTTAAAACTGTAATCTCCCTTTTGGCGAGTGGTGTTTTCAGCTGGAGCTCTTGGTGCCTTCCTTACTGTTTCCCAGATGGTACTACCCTTCCTTTGCCAAACATCTTCTAGAAAAATGATAATGCCCAAGTAGATAGAACTATTGAAACATGTTATTAAAACTGCATGCACTACCACAAAAGAACTTGTTCTGACAGCAGACAAAATAAAATAGGGCTTTCTGTCATTATATTCAAGTAACTTGCTTTATTGCAAACATTCATTTCAACTGATCAATAAAATAACCCTTGAATTTTGAAAGCAAATCCATGAGACAAAGCATCTTATTTTCTTGATCCTATATACATTTATTGAGCTGTCTGCAGAAACATATGCATGGCTCACTGCGTTTTCCTAGGTGGTTTAAGTTCCCCTCCACCATCCAAGGGTATGATAACTGAGCCTGTGCAGGACAACCAAACAAAAAAATATCATGCCTAGTAAAAAATTAAGTTTGTATTAGGTTGGTGTAAAAGTAATGGCAAAAATTGCAATTACTTTTGCACCAACCTAATAAAATTAAAACATTTGAAAAAATACATTATAGCTTATTTTTATAAACAATGACAACGAAAATAACAAATATTTCAAAGAGCATGGGGATTCTGAGATGATGGAGTTAGACTGCCTAGGTGTCATCCCCGACTCCTCCACTGACAAACTGAGTTACTTTGAGCAAATTATTTAATGCCTTGGAGACTTAGTTTTCTCATCTGTATTCATGCGGTTGTGAGGATTAAATAAGTTAGTATAGAGGAAATATTTAGAACAGTGCCTGGAATATAGTTGGCAGGTGTACATATAATAAAAAGGCCAAAAAAGTAGAATCAAAATGGCGCTGACAGTATTGTGGACAGAAATATAATAGTAGTTTTTTTCCACAATAATATCTATGAAATGTTTTGATTGAGAAAAATCTTAGCAAATAACAACAAAAGCAACAAACATTTGCAGAATGAATGTTACTATTTGCCAGGCATTATCCTAAGTACTTTGCATATATTATTAAATCTTCAGATCGCTGCTATGGGTTATGATCATAGCAAGGTCCATTCTGTGGAACAGGTCCAGGGATGAAGAAGTTTAAATAATGTAACCACATGTTGAAGGGTTAGTTCTGTTTGAGATTTAAATGGCATGCCCCATGTTCTTGTGGTTTATTTTAAAAATGCATGCACTATCTTTGATCTAACATTTAAATTGCAGAGAGCCCAATCTAATCTCACAATGCCATTCTGTCTGGGGATATTTATTAAATAGGTCCCATTATGACAGCATTGGATAGATTCAGCTAAGTCTGCAAATCATTTATCCATTAAGAAATTTTCCATTTCTGAATAGAGCCCTCAGAGCAAAAAACATTTTCATGAATGGAAAGACTTAAAGAAAAGGTCTTTCACTAGCCCCAGTATACATCAAGATTTCTTGAAGTTTTTCAAATAAACATTCACCAACTAATCACCTATAACAGTCTTATGTCTACATACAAACCTTTCGCTAGATTTCTGCCTTATGACGTTATTGGGACTCTCTGGAGCTCAATTTATTTATTTCAGGGGTTGAATGCCTACTAAGTGCTGAATCAAACCAATATTATAATTTCAGGAATGTTACGTGGGCTGACTTTTCTTTTGCAAGTTAGATGACGTCAGCAGCTTTTTCTTTGAGTACAACAAATTTATTCATAATTGTTTGCACTTGTAATCGTTTAGATTCCTCAGCCCTTATTTAGGGACTTTTATTTCCAAGGCACATTTTAGGGGATTGATTAAAAGAGAGAAAAAAAAAAAGCCTCTGGCTTTTATTCCAAAAGCAATAATATGCATATTTGTACAAATTATACAGGAGACAGTACAAGATGGTAAGTCAAAAGATCTCATATTTGAGTATCTAAAAAATGCAAGATAATGTGTCTCAAAAGAAAGAATATTTTAGAGACCTAATGTAAGAAGGAGCCCTTTTTTTTTTTAACTTTTGTAACTTTTTTATAACTACTGAAAAAAAAAAAAGATATATCTTTAAAAAAAAAAAAAAAAAAAAAAAGAGACAAAACCTACTTTCACTTTTCATCATGTCTTTCAAGGGAATACTTAGCCAATTACAAATGCTCATTTTTTATTGTTAGACATTTTTGTCTGATTTTGCACAAAACGCAAGTCACTTGGGGTCAAATATTAGCATGAAAATAACATTAAAATGTTTCTCAGCAGTTGAGTCATTTTGATCTCTGAATGGGAATTAAAATGTACCCCTGGCTCCACTTTCCACTCAGTGCCAAATTTTATTCTCTGATTTTTTTTTCTAACATACTATAACTAAGTTTATAATTTAAAGTAAAGCTGTATCTGAACTTATACAAATATTTAGAGAACTTTACACTGCACAAGAATACTGGCGAAAGAGTACTGAGGAACTAAACCATTTTCTGTTTGTAATTTGATGTTTAACTTTTATCTATGCCATCACAAAACTAAGATTGTACATTTACCACTTGTCTACTATTGAACTGGGTGTTTTTAATTGGTTCTAATCAATTTATTGAATTCGAGGGAAACCACAAGGTACCGATTAAATTAGAAAATAAAAATCAATAGCTATTACACTTGTTGGTATTAGAATTTTTAGGTATAGACACACTTGGGGGTAAGTTTTGATCGCTTTGCTCTCAAGGTTGCAATTCAAATAATTGAACCTGTCAATGAACAGATAGGACATACAGTCTCTGGTACAGACCAAACTCCCTTCTCTGCTTTATCCTGTAACAATCAGAGTCCAACCTAATGGAAGCAGCACTGGGATGAAAGGCAGATGAACTTAGGAGTCAGATATAGTCTCTTATCTCACTATACTCACTTTTTGAAAGGGGACCTGATCCTAGCTTCTTAAAGTCTGTTTCTGTATCTACAGTGTAGCGAAGATGTAACTCTTTCTAGTATTATTACAGAATTAAATGAAATAATCCCAGAAAAGTACAGACTGCCTAGCTCCCAGCAGGGATGTAATAACTATTAGTCACCATTATAATTTTAAAGCTTAAAATAGATAGTTCATGTGAAAATATCCTTTTTTTTTTTTTTTAGCAATTTAACACTTGTTTTCAAACAATGTTTATAGAATCATCAACTAGTCTACTATTGATTTCTATATAAAAGCTGTAAGTCCGTGGCTAAAATGATAGACAACTCCATGGCATAACTCATACGTCTCTTTTATTTGAACAGCAGGGAGCTAAATATATGCCACTTGGATAATTACCTAAGTATTAGATTTGCGAAGGCAGAAGAAAGGCACTAAGGAATGTGATCATATGCCAGAAGCTCAAGACTTTCCTAGAATCATTTCATTAGGTAATAGAAATCCAGGAGAAATTTCTTAGGAAAAAATAATTGGAAAGAAGTAGCACAGTTGCTAAGTTTCATTCCACATGTATAGAGACAGATGAATTAAGCCTACTTGTTAGTTTAGTCCAGTACAGACTGTTACTGCCTATAGAATATTGCATTGCTGAACACCAGCTGATCTTATTAAGAACATGAGTGATTTCTATTGAATAGTTACTGTTTCCTTAAATCCATTAATCTATATTCTGCTAAATTATGGTTTAGAAAGAATGTATTTTCTTTAAAGACTAAATCTTTAGACTCTTCCACCATCTGGCATTTATTGAATAATTGCTGGATTTGGCAGGGAGTGGAGACTATAAATTACTCATCTCTCTCATATAATTACTCCTCCTAGAATCCACAATTTGCACAACACACATTCCCTTTTTCTAGGTATTAGAGTACAAATGTATATCAAGATTAGATTGGCAGTCTGTGATTTCTAAATTTAAAACTGAAACTGAGACTTATCTTATTTTGTACTGAAATGATTAATAAATACCCCTCAAAAAGCAGGTCTGAGTTTCCAATCACATTCTTGAGATCTAACCTAATACATTCATTTCAACATAATCAAATTCTTCAGTAAGTGGGCAGCCTGAAAATCTAGTTAGTAATCCTTTGTAGACTTCTAGATTCTAACAAATGCTATGACTTTTTTCCTACTAGCCTTACAAAGAACTCTTTAATTATTGACTTCTATAATTCTCCTTTGTCTACTAGTAGTTGGAAGTAATCACAGAGAGTGCTCTGTTTAATTGCAATTCTTTCATGGCCAAAAGTAAAGATTGATTATCAGCAGGCTGAAACCTGCAGGCACTTTCGTTTTCAGAAAGAAATTCATTCATATTTAGTTGGTCATCTATTTGGAGTATAATTATTACATACAGTGTAGTTTAAAATACAATTACAAAACTATAACTGTGAAATATATTGTAATTATAATTATAAAATAATTTGGAGAGAGTATAATATGTATTACTGGACTACTGCCAACATCACACATGGAATATACGCAAGACAAAATTTTAAGGAAAGACATAATACAATTTGAACAGACAATATTTTATTTAATTTCTATCAAATGTTTCTTGAGAACTTACTCTGTTCATCAGTATTGATCAGACACTGTGATGTAAGGTGGTTTTAAACAAAGACAATGATGTGGTTTCTATTTTGAGGCATTTATAATCTGATTAGAGAAGTGAAATGTGGATATATGAAAGAGAAGGAAAATAGTGTGTGACTACCAATAATCAAGTGCTAGAGTCTGAAAAAGGTGGGATGGAGAATGGAGAATGTGTTGTTGACTTTGTTCAATAACAATGGCTGTTCTTAAGTGAACGCTTACTAACTTTCAGAAACCTTATATTCGTTATTTCTAAAATTAAGAAAATATTAGTAATAGTATTATCATATACCTAGAATGGTTTCCTTTTTTTTTTTTTTTTTTTTTTTTTTTTTTTTTTTTTTTTTTTTTTTTTTTGAGATGGAGTCTCGCTCTGTCACCCAGGCTGGAGTGCAGTGGCGTGATCACTGCAACCTCTGCCTCCCAGGTTCAAGCGACTCTCCTGCCTCAGCCTCCCAAGCAGTTACTACAGACATGTGCCTGGAATTAGAACCACGGGTCTATTTTATTTATTTGACATAGTATAGGATTTCATTTTTACAAGGTGATCTTCAGCTTAAAAAGTCTTTGAGAACTACCAGCTCTTGTATAACTGGCTAATTCTACAGATCTGTGAAAGTGGGAGACAATAATAATTGATAATTATCTTGATTGTACTATTACGTAAGAGAAGCATAGATTAGAATAGTTAGGATTGTTTACAAGAGTAAAATGCCTCACAAACTGTAGAATGACTCAAATTAGAGAATGCTGCTAATTAGTTGTGAATGCACAGTGTTAACACACACAAAAAAACTGTGTGCACTATTCTTTTTTTTTTGTGGGTAATGACTGATGGGAGTGTCTGCCAATTGGAGCTCTCCCAGATTTAAACTCCATGTTGTATGATAAAAAATATATTTTCTTAGAACGGTATGTTACTTAAATAACCACTAATAATTAAAGGGTAAACTTTATATTAGTAATAGCAAAAAACTAGTTTTAAAATGCCCAAATCTACCCAAATAAGAGGCTTATGTCAATTTCCTGTGTGTAATATTTGCTAATTTTGTATGGACTTGTATTTGCTTATATAAATGAGGTTCATTTACAGCTGTAATTCTTTTCTAAAAACCATTTATGCCCCAAACCATGTGATAAATATTTTACCATTTAAAATGCATTTAGAAAATAAACTAGTCTAATTCCTAATGCATACTCTGTATAACATAGAAGAAGCCTACTGCCACAAGCTTTGAATGTACATGTTTAATTCATTCAAAGAGGCCACTATCTATCCATCTATCTATCTATCTATCTATCCATCCATCCATCCATCCACCCACCTTTTTGTCAAACATTTCCCCTGGAAAATAGCTAATGTACTTTAAAAGGATTTCTCCCCTTTAACAATAACACAGCTTCATGCATTTATTTACTTACCGGGGCAGAGTTTCCACCTGGTCCTCTTGATCGAACCATTTTCCCTAGTACTTCTACACCATCTGATGTGATATTAGCAGATGTGTTTATTGCCTTCTCACCCACTTGCTTGCAGTCAATAACCATTTCGACCAAAGTCTTACTGACAACAATGTGTAGCTAGATAAAAGTAAGATGTTTTAGGAGGTAAGAAACGGAAGGAAATATCAAGTACATTTGAATAACTGTATGACTCATCATTACAAAGTATGAAAGAGAAGAGAAGGAATTCTGTCATCACGTATTTTGCTAGAAGACAAAATTTACCCTTTATCATCTCCATGATTTTCCCACATTCAAGTACCATCGCTGTTTTTCTCTAATTAACACTTCTTTCTAAAACGGCTTTGAAAGGATTCACTTTTCAAAGTCTGGCCTAACTGGAGAGCAATTGCATCTTTGAAATCACAGGACTGCTGTGCTAGGTATGCCTTTTCTGAATGCACATTAAAAATAACAAAAATATTAAAATTAAAAATTCTTGTTGATATATCACCAAAAATCATCCAAGGTACTACAAGTGGTTGGCAAACCACACTTTAAAAATATTTATTTAATTTAGGATGAGGAAAGAAGATCTAGAAATATGAGAGGAAAGAAGGAATGCTTTCTGGTGACGCCAGGTTCAAATAAAATAAAGCCGTTTAGCTTAGCAGATAGTGCAATTTTCTCAAACTAGAATCTCAAGAATCTGGAGGTCCATGATCATATTTTCAGAAGAAGTCTACACATTCTTTGTGAGGACTTGTAAAAGTCTGTGTTATTATTTAGGTGACAGTCAGTGGTGGTATATTCTAGGTGAACTAGATAACCATACTATGTCCAAGTTCTGCCATAACATTTCAGTGCTTATCTATGCATTGTAACTTATGATGGTATTAGCCTCACGAGTACTACAGTACTTGTTCTGGCAGACTGATGAGCTAAAAGAGTGAAATTAACAGGTAAATAATGATTTCACCCTAAGTTAAAGCCAAAAGAAGTCACAAATCTGTTAAGGTATTACGGTAGTTGAAAGAAAAACTATCTTGGGCAATACAATCAAGATTATGGGGTGAAATTAATAGGTAAATTATGGTTTCACCCAAAGTAAAAACCAAAAGAAGTTACAAACCTGTTTATGGTATCATGGTAGTTAAAAAACAAAAAACAAAAAACAAAAAAACAATCTTGGGCAATACAATCAAGATTATGGGAGGTGTAGTAGCTAGTACTGTATTCACATTATAAGCAGAAACTGAATGTCAATGAAATAATGTCTTCTTTCATATTAAGACAGTGTTACTTTTAATTTTACTGGTTTTGCTCAACTTCATTTTTGTTTCATTGTTGTATATGAGCTGAAAGAACATGGACTTACACCAATTTTTCTTTCATGCTTTATTTAAGTTAGATCATGATACAAATAATGTAAGTCAACAGTGGGACCCTTAAGAATCCTTTTCCTTCAAAAAGGAATAAACTATTGCCCAAGTATAGAAACATGGTTGGAATAAACCTCACCACATTCCTTGCTTCTTTTTAACATCTCTGTTACAATCATTTGCTAGAGTCTAATTCAATTCTTATGTGTTTCTGAACCTTAGAACACTTTCCATTATTACAGATTACAGATATTTTCATACTGGGTGCTAGAAAACCTAGCTTCAAATACCCCTGCCTTAAGAATTGTTAACTTGTGGGGAGTTATTCACATGCTTAAAAATCTTGTTTTTGTTTTACAAAAGGAGATGCTGAAGATTTTTCAAAGATATTTTGTTTCTTTGTTTGCACTTAAGTGTCCATTTATATATTTAAAACTTTTTGAAAGAAACTTTGGGCCCACACTTCATAACCAAAGTGTACAAAATAAAACTGAAAATCAATGAGAAATTAAGGTAAAGTATTTATTCACTTATAAGTCCATGAACAAATAGAATTTGATTTCTACAAATTGAATTTGCATTGAGATGTTCTATTAATAGGTCTATTATAAAGTATTTTCTCACATGAGAAGCCTTTTTTCTTCCTCATTTGGCTTTTTGGCTTTATGAACATTGTAAAGCGGAGGGAAGTCTTTCTTCACATAACTTTTAAAAACTTGAGGGTTTATAAATTTTAAATTGATTTTTAATGAACTTCACTTCTTGAGTTATTCTGGTAAGGAAACAAAACTTAACCTTCACCTAAGACTTAGAAAGGATTCTTTGGAATGAGAATTACAAGTTCGTGCCTAAACCGTGGGCTAAAATGACAATGTTTCTTTTAACACTCATGAAATCTCAAATGCTTTTCATCTCCCATGCAATTTTCTTTTTTTTACTATTTTGCAATAGACTCTGCATAACCAAGAAAATAATCATGCCAAGAGAATTTGCTGAGTAAACAATGTTAAGTCCAAAGAGCTGCTAATGGGACCAGTCTGAGCCATGAACTAATAAATCTCCACCTGTATCTCATGTTCTTTTCAGATACCTTTTCCTCTGGTAGTATAGTCCTATTAAACAGGAAAAATATAGTGTTTTTGTTTGTTTATTTTTTGTTTTTTAGCAATTGTTCTTAACGTAATTATGTGGTATGCAATTATGACATTCAAAGCCACAGAAAGTAGCAAAGTTGCATAAATTCGATTGATTTGACCGCATTCTAGGCCATGAGACAGAAGCCAGGAAAATTACCATGCATGCTTCCCTCCTCTCATTCTAAAAGGGCAGGGAGAGCCTGGTTAGGAGGCGAGGCATTTTTCTGCACCAGCTAGTAAATGCTCTGCTCATCCTGCAGTGTAGGTGTTACACTGCTTAACACCACAGATCAGTGGGTTTATTCACCAAACACAAAGGAAGCAGTAGATGTTGGTAGATGTCCACCCCAGCCATCAACACAGAAGTGTTTCCGAGAAGCAAATGTTAAGGAACATAGTTCTATCACAAGTGCTGAGTTATTATAATAATGACAAGTACACTTAGATTTTACAAAATTTTTCCACAGGGTAATTGTTATGATGAAAGTCATGGGCTATACTTGTATGTATGTAAAAATATCAGTGCAGTCAGTAATCTCTATCTGCAAATTTTAAGATGATTCAGCTGACTGTGCTTTCACCTGCACTGGTAGATAGCTAGTTGCACCAGCCAGACCAGCAAACTTTTCTACATGGCACAGATGCAGCAAATGAGCAACTGTCTACTTGGTAATACAGTAACCTTAATTACATTGTTCCTCAATGAGGAAAGGTGGCCCCCTTATTTTCTGGAACACCTGCAAAAAAATGTACATTTCAGGGTCCTCTTTCAGAACTACCAAATCCGAATCTCTGGATATGTTAACAAGCACGAAGGTAATTCTCACTCCAGTTGGAATTTGACATCCAAAGCCCTATGGAATTTTTTTCAATAGCTTTGTTCAAAAGCAAACAGAATAAAGAATATATGCATAAAAGCATTACTAACCTTGTGAAAGCTTCCATAGAAAATTTTCCTAATTTCCGGTCCTTCGAAAGTAACAGTTTGAAAATCCCCACTCTGGTCATAGTTGAAATATGTTAGAGTTTTCCCACCATCTATTGAAAGAAAAATAAAAATATTTTAGAAATAATTAAAATAGGTGAATTTTTTTCTAAAATTCAACTCAAAACATAATAATGCATCTTTTGTTTTGATGCTGTATTTAGAACGATGTGATGGGTAAGGAAGTGATCTACAGTCCCCAGGTTCCTGCACACTTTCAGTTGGCTACATGAACTGATTTAACCCCATGGTGCTGACAGTGAAGCGAAGACCCTTACACATATTCTTCTTCTGTAATTTTTGCCCAGACTCTCATCCCCATCACTCTCTTGGGAGAAATTGTCCAAAGCTGGGAGTAGAGGCAGACAGAGCTGCTTTAAGTTTATCAAATCTTAACAACTAGAAACCAGCCCTTTTGTCTTTTTAACCCGCTGCAGCAACCAACTTTCCTAGGATGTGCAACTTATGCCACCCAAGATATTTCATTTATTATGACCACACAGGCACAAACTTTTCTAATCTTAAATTCTTCCTATTGCAAGAAATATTTTATTATTTAAAAGTTATGAATATTTTCTTTCAAATGCATTCTTATGATACAAATTAATTCCTCTGTTTTTAAAAGGAGCAAGCTAGTATTAATCATTTTGAGAAAATTTGTTTTCAAGCCCAAGGTATATATAGAGTTAGTAATGTATACGCTTTCAATCTACAGCCTTTCCTTAGTTTTAATATCATTGTGAAATGCTTCCACAATATCATATTTTGTTGTTGATTAGTTTCTGTGTACTGAAGAATCCTTTTACTAACACTAGTTGGAAACAAGCTTAGTAGTTTCCTTATCCAAATGTTTGACTTAGCACCTAGCAACAGCCTCCAAATTTTGGTTCCTAGCTTCACTGGAGTCCTAAACTAAAACTAGATATAGAAAATTCAGTGATATTAACTAAAAGCTTGATCTGCTTACGTGATCATCATGTACAACATCCAAGAACATGAGGGCACGAGTTTAAGAAACTTCCTTCATTGGCTCTTCCTCAACTTTCCAACCTCCACACACTGGCATTTCCCAGCCTCCAGACCTATTCTCTGCTCTTTCTGGACTCATTTTCTAGATAATCCCACCCAGTCTTATGGCTTGTATAGCAAAGACACACAACTTTCCAATGTGTATCTCCATCCCAGAATTCCTTCTAAATATGCAATCTGACATACACTCTGGGATATCAAATATGCATCTCACATTTATCACATCTATGTCCAAAAAAGGAACTGTGGTCCCACCCCTCCCATTGACCCTCCAATGACCTTTCTGTAGTTTTCATTCTGTAGTTTTCCCTATCCCAATAAAAATTGTTTTTCTCTCTTCACCTTCCTCACTACTGCATCCAGGCCTAGTGTTGGCACAAAATAGGAACTCAAGAAATACTTGTTCAAAGAATGAGAGAAAGGGTAAATCAACTGCTATATAATTCATTGTTTAGTATTTTCACATAAGATTATGTATTACAGTTACTCTGTAATATACACAAACAGGAAAGATGGCATGCCACATACATGATTCATACATGTATGTGTAAATGTGATCTCAATAAATATACTTACTGTCTAAAATAACCCCAACCAATGGGTCAAAATTTTTATTTAAAATCTCCCAAAGAGCAAATGGCTCCTGTGGAGTGTCAGGAAGAATCCGGAATAGAAAACTGATTGTGTAGTCGGAGGGCAATCCTTCTGGGTGCAAGTACCTGAATGTAGGAAGAAAATTATGCTTTATTGTATCCTTCCTCCAAAAAGTTACTCCTTTCATTACAAAGCAAATACATTTTCATTACACGAGATTTGGAAAAACAGAAAAGACTACCATTAACACCAACTAGATGACTGTGGGAGTAATCTAATTTCGTAAAGAATGTGTGCATTTGTCCAATTCATATCACGTGTCCCTTTTTTTTCTTAGCACCATTTAATAGTTATTTTCCATTTCCTTAAATATTTTTAAGAGTATGATATTTCATGGATGCACAATCCTCTCTTGTCTATTTTGTCACTTATCTAATCAGTCACTTCTCATTGAACATTTTAGTAGTGTCAAAGGTTTTCATGTAATAATGTTGATCTATTATCCTTTTGAATAACATAACTTATGACATTATCACTCTCTACTACACACTGTAGTCAACTGCATTCCCATCTGTGTCGCACCATTCAGATCCACCTTCAAAAATTAAGGGTACACTACCCCTCGTCCTGGGAGTGTTGTCTACAGACACTTTTCAGACACCAATCCCCCTTCAGACATTGTCTTGGCTGAAAAAGGATGCCTTTCCCAAGGTCATGCCATCGTATTAGGTAGCTTATTTTCAATGACTGGTCATTGAGGAAATATAAGGACCTGAACCCCTGAACCCAATGGGAGACAGCTCTGAAGGGCCATACCATTTACAGAACTCCTCTGGGTGAGTGGAGGCTTTTATTGAGATTCTTCACAGCTTGACTTCTCCCTCTGCCCCATCCTGCTTCTTGCTGTTCCTTTCCACTAGGGAATACCCTTATCGACTTCCCACATACTAATATCTGCTAGAAAATCTGCTTCCTGAAGAGCCCAACCTACAATATAGTCTTGTCTCTCTAAGAACTAAGGTGATCACTCATTTACTTTTTAAATCTTCCTCCAAGCAAAAAAAATACAGCCCTTTACATATAGTAGAAACTCTCTAATAGTTATTAATTGAACAAATAAACGTGAAAATTTTGCATATGTTTGAAAATGAAAGTTTAGTTTGCTTAGATAAAAATATTCATTTATTTATGTATTCGTTAATTCATTTGTCCATTCAACAAGTATTTTTTGAGTGTCACCTATATGCCAGACATTGTAACATACAGTTAAGATACATCAGCAAATAAACTAACAAAGGTCTTGTGATTGTAAATGTTAGGTGTCAACTTGACTGGATTAAAGAATATCTAGAAACCTGGTAAGGCACTATTTTGGAGTATATCTGTGAGGGCATTTCCACAGGAGATTAGCATGTGAGTCTGAGTGAACCAGGTGGGGAAGATCCGCCCTCAATGTGGACAGACACCATCTAATTTTCTGGGGATTCAGAGATAAAAACAAGAATAAGGCAAATGTATCTATAAAGCAGCCACATAATGTGATTTTATATAAACCTGATTACTACTCTTCAACTTTCTAGAGTTGCTTTGTGATTATCATAAAAATCGAAACCATTTGAACTATGGCACTACTGTGAAATGGTTCCAGGTCTGGGCACTGGAGCCTGATTGCTGGATACAAATTCCAAGATTGCCATTTAACTATGTGAGCTCACTCAAGTAATTTAGCTTCTTTGTGTTTCTGATTCACTATCTGTAAAATTTAGATAATACTGGAATCTACTTTCATAGAGGTGTTTGGAGGTTTGAGTGAGTTAATGTACATAAAGCATTTAGAACGATGCCTAGTAGTAGTGCTATATAAATATCATTTTTTTTTAAGACAGGTTCTTGCTCTTTCACTAAGGCTGAGGTGCAGTGGCGTGATCATGGCATACTGCAGCTTTAACCTCCTGGGCTCAAGCGATCCTCCCATCTCAGTTTCCAGAGTAGCTGGGACTACAGGTGCACACCACATTGCCCAGCTAATTTTTTTATTTTTATTTTTTTGTAGAGGCTGGGTCTCATTTTGTTGCCCAGCTGGTCTCAAACTTTTGGCCTCAAGTGATCCTCCCATATTGGCCTCCCAAAGTGTTGGGATTACAGGCATGAGCCACAGCACCCAGCAATCATTTTTATACGTTGTCTCAGATCAGCAGATATTAAAGTTCAATCCGCAGTATGTGTGAGTCCAATGTTTTTAAACAAAGAAACGTAAATATCATCTACTGTAAACATTGTGGAAAATCCTACCAGGGACTATTACACCATATTTCAAGTTGACATCATTTTCACAGTGAGATATAATAAACTTATAACTGACTTTAAAATCTTGCAATGGAAACATACCTGGTTGGCTGGGAAACCAGGGCATCTTTATGGAGTTGGTAACATGGAAACACATTGAAGGTACCAGGCTCCATAGAAACCCCTTCCACTGATGAAAAATCTTTTTCAACCAAACCAAACATTTCCATCATTTTAAATCCTAAAAAAAAAAAAATAATGTAGAAAAAGAATAAACATACAGAATATGGCACTTTAGAATTTTGAATTTTAATATTTTTCTATTAAGGATTTAAAAATAAAAACAGAAACTCCATCCCCAAATGAGAGGTATGTAATATATTTGTGTTTGAAAAAATTGTGATAAAGCATACCTGCAAGATCAACGCCATCCTTGTGTACCATTGGACAGGCTGGAAAACCAAACAAACAAAATAAAACTCTAATTCAGATATTTCACAAACATACGCTTTCCCTGTCCTGAGAACAGAAAACTAATATAATCTTTCCGGAAGTGGATTGTGGAGAGAATCCAAATCAAATGTGACTATGGTTTTCTGTGGTTTCTTAAGGATTGAAATGCACGAAGGACCCTTATTACAACTAAAGGGCCGTAGCTTCCTTCTCTCCTGGGTTGATTAAAATCAATAGTTATCATCTGAGAGTATGTATTGGAACACATCTTCCTTGTAATGTGTAGCCCAGATGATGTAATACAGTTGACATCTTAATACATTGAAAATTATTTACTACATCTGTTTAGCTACAGTTGCTTTTAAACATAGACTCATCTGATTAGGGAAGGTTTTTATCAATCTAAGCTTTAAACGGAGAAGGGCAGGTTTACTTCCATATGCTCAAAGCCACAGAACTTAGTGTGTATATAACGAGCAGCTCTGGAAGTCAATATTCTTTTCTCAGATCTAGATGAGACTCATTATTTAACCAGTATCAAATATTTCAGCCATTAAACAACATGAGTAAGTACAAATTCCAAAGAACTAACTTGCTGATGCAGTTTCGCAGACAAAAGTAATTAACTCATCTTCAATTTTCTTAAAGGCGTCAAAGTCATCCACAAAGAAGACATGGCGTGCGCTGGGCTTACTGCCAATGCTAACCAACTCTGAGTAGTCTGCATCTGCCACACCAATTGCAAAAATGCTATAGCCTGTGGCAGACAGAGAACAGATTTCTGATTACTTTAAATTGTACAAAACACAAATAATGCAATATAAGACACGTCCAAATGTTTAAAATATGTTTATTTAGGAAGGCGCATGGGGGTGGATAATTCATTCTTTACAGTTCATCAGAGTTCTGCATGTATATATTTCAGTATGTGATAATGATTCCATCATCCCCTAAAGAAATTTTCCATTTTAAAGAAACCCAAGAAGACCAACGCCCCAATTTGTGCTTGCAATGAAATAGTTTGCAGTTGAGTAATATCTCTGTGGTTGCATATTTTTAAAAGTTACTTTAACATTTGTGGTATGAAATATACTTGAAACAGAGACACTGAGCTTATCTCAGTTTTTTTTTTTTTTTTTTTTTAGAAGTAGAAACTGAGATCTTAATAGGCCTAGCAACCTAAGTTGGGTCACCATGTGATGCTTGGCAAGTAAATAGAATGACTATTTGCCATGATAGCTTATGTAATTTAATCTTCACAGCAGTCTTGTGAGAATCTCCATTTTACAGATTAAGAGGCTGAGGAGTTTCTGTAATAAAGTTCTTTCCTGGTCCTTTTCTTTCTTCCCTCCCTCCCTCCCTCCCTCCCTCCCTCCCTCCCTCCCTCCCTTCCTTCCTTCCTTCCTTCCTTCCTTCCTTCTCTCTCTCTCTCTCTTTCTCGCTCTCTCTCTCTCTCTTTCTTTAAGTTCTGGGATACATATGGTGAACGTGCAGATTTGTTACATAGGTATTCATGTGCCATGGTGGTTTGCTGCACCTATCAACCTGCCATCTAGTTTTTAAATCCCACATGCATTAGTTATTTGTCCTAATACTCTCCCTCCCCTTGCCCCTCATCTCCCAACAAGCCCTGCTGTGTTATGTTCCCCTTCCTGTTTCCATGTGTACTCATTGCTCAACTCCCATTTATGAGTGAGAACATGTGGTGTCTGGTTTTCTGTTCCTGTGTTAGTTTGCTGAGGATGATGGTTTCCAGCTTCATCCATATCCCTGCAAAGGACATGAATTCATTCTTTTTCATGGCTGCATAGTATTCCATGGTGTATATGTGCCACATTTTCTTTATCCAGTCTATCACTGATGGGCATTTAGGTATGATTAAGAAGCTGAGGAGTTTATGTAATAAGGTTCTTTCCCTGGTCCTTTTCTTACAATACTTAATTGCTTGATTTCCTTATAAAGGGCATCCAGTGTGTAACAAAAGTGTTAAGAGAAAATAACCCGTTTTTCTAACAAAACAGTACAATTACAGATTTGTATACCAGAAAGTATTTTTAAAATTACACTGTCTAGTTAATATGAAGAAATATTTTAAAACATTTAAGTAATGCTAATATAGCCTATAAATTTGTTTTTGTTTTTGAAAAATAACAATTCTAGCATTACATTTAATAGCCACTGTTGTTTATATATCTTACCATCTGATTGCATCTCCTTGGAGATTTTGTTCACATCATCTTGTGATCTTCCATCAGTTATAACCACAATAAGCTTTGGGATGCCCCTTCTTGTACCTGACTCTGCAGTGAACAAGGTATCTCGAACATACTTAATTGCTTTTCCTGAAACAAAGAAAGGCAACAGTTCGATTTCACTCCCTCCCATTTTTGTTTTTCTGGGGAGAAAAGGGTGGGAACAAAGTTCTTAAATGAAGGAAAAAAAATCTTTTAAAAAATTACTATGCCTTAAAACAAAAGGTCATTTCAGTAGTTACTAACAATTAATTACTCTGAGGCTTAGCTGGTTTTTTTTTTTGTTGGTGGTGGTGGTGGTGTTTGTTTTGTCATACCTGTTTTTGTATTTCCTCCTTTGTATGAAATGCGTTTAATTGCATCAAGAAGAGTCTCTTTGGTTTTGTAAGCATTTAGTTTAAATTCTGTTCTGGGGTCATCAGTGAACTGAACCATTGCAACCTGGAGAGAGAAGCTGTATTCATTTTTATGCACATGTAGACGTCCACTGGGTCAGACAGCAATAGCACAATATCACCTGCAGTTTTAATTTCTTCATTAACTCATTACAAAATCTCCTTGGATTAAAATTTCTTCCGTACAAGTTACATACCAAATTTGAAGACAAATTAAATACATCTTTTCTAAAACTTTCATTTTATATTCAGAGGGTACACTGTGCAGGTTTGTAACCTGGGTAAATTGTATGTCACTGAGATGTGTACAAATGATTCTGTCACCCAGGTAGTAAGCATAATACCCAATAGGTAGTTTTTCAAGCTTCACCCTCCTTCTATTCTCCCGCTACTAGTAGTCCCTAGTGTCTATTGTTCCCATCTTTATGGCCCTGTCTAGTCAATGTTTAGCTCCCACTTATAAGTGAGAGCACGCAATATTTGGTTTTCTGTTTCTGTGTTAATCTGCATAGAATAATGGCTACCAGCAGCACTTGTACTGCTGCAAAGAAAATGATATTATTCGTTTTTTTTTTAATGGCTGCATATTATTTCTTGCTGTATGTGTACTATATATTTTTTATCCAGTCCACCATTGATGGGCATTCCATGTTTGTTATTGTGAATAGTGCTGCAAGGAACATAGGAGCACATGTGTCTTTAAGTACTGTCAGGAAGCAGTTTTTAAAAAATCTTTCAAGCATGTAGGATTTTCACCACCTCATTTGACAGTTTAAATATGGCAGCCTAAGTTTGGTAACTTGACAAATGTCCGACAATCAGAGTTGGACTCTTTACAAAGATTTCCTTATGAAGTAAACCTATAAGGTAATTACTACTATTCTACTCACTGTACACTTGAGGAAACTGAGCCGCAAAAGACAAGTTGCTTGCACAACATCCCCACAAGAGTGGTCACTGGCAGAGTTAACAGTTGAAGATAGATCTATTCTATGCCAAAATCTGTTTCTCAGCCACTACTATGAAACTTTCTGGTTTCAGTTCTTACAACTTGTATTTATTCCTGTTGAGCTTTTGGACCATTTTTAATTGATTGTTTTTTTGTTTTTCAGAATTATGATGTAAGAAGTAAAGACAGCATCTTTAGAGTGCTTTCTTTAAGTGAGCTTTAAGCTGCTACCAGTTTATCGGTCTACTAGACATGTCACCATCTTTAGAAAGCCTCCTCTAATTTCTTCACTCAAAGGAAATTTCTTTCTCTCTGACATGCCTCAGCATGTTATCTATTCTCCTCTTTTTTAATAACATACTTTTATTTTCAATACTTTTGGGGTACAAGAGTATTTGGTTACATGGTTGAATTGTACAGTAGTGAGGCTTGAGATTTTAGTGCACCCATCACCCAAGTAGTGTACATTCTTCCCAATATGTAGTTTTTTTTTTTTATCCTTTACCCACCTTCCACCTTCCCCACTCTGAGTCTCCAAGTCCATTATACCACCCTGTGGTTCCTTTGTATAGCTACCCTGGTTCCTTTGTGTAGCCCTCACTTAAAAGTGAGAACATATGCTATTTGGTTTTCTATTCATGAGTTACTTCGCTTAAAATAGTGGCCTATTTTCAAGCTGCTGCAAAGCACATTATTTTGTTCTTTTTTATGGCTGAGTAGTATTCTGGGGTGTATATATACCACATTTTCTTTATCTACTCATTGGAAAATGGGCACTGAGGTTAGTCCTATATCTTTGCATTTGTGTATTGTGCTAAAATAAACGTATGTTTACTGGTGTCTTTTGACATAAAGACTTCTTTTCCTTTGGGTAGACAGCCAGTACTGGGATTCCTGGAACCAAAGGTAAATCTTCTTTTAGTTCTTCAAAAAATCTCCATACTGTTTCCATAGAGGTTGCACTAAATTACCTTCCCACCAGCAGTGTATAAGTATTTCCTTTTCACCACACCTACACCAACATCTATTGTTTTTTGACTTTTAATAATGGCCATTCTTGCAGGGACAAGGTGGTATCTCATTGTGTTTTAATCTATATTTCCATGATGATTAATGATGTTGAGCATTTTTTCATATGCTTGTGGGCATTTGTATATCTTGTTTCTAGAAATGTTTATTTATGCCATTTTCCCACTTTTGATGAGATATTTGTTTTATTCTTGTTGATTTGGGTGAGTTCCTTGTAGACGTTGGATATTAGTTCTTTGTCAGATGCATAGTTTGCAAATATTTTCTCCCATTCTTGGGTTGTCTGTTTACTCTGTTAATTATTTCTTTAGCTGCTCAGAAGGTGGTTTTTAGTTTAATTGGTACCATTTGTTTATTTTTGTTTTTGTTGAATTTGCTTTTGGAGTCTTAATCATAAATTCCTTGCTTAGACCAATGTCCTGAAGAGTTTTTCCCAAATTATCTCCTAGAATTTTTATCATTTCAGGTCTTAGATTTAAGGCTTTGATCCACCTTGAGATAATTTTTGTATAAGGTGAGAGGTAGGGATCCAGTTTCCATTCTACATGTGGCTATCCAGTTTTCCAAGAGCCATTTATTAAATAAGGTGTCCCTTCCCTAGTTTACGTTCTTGAATGTTTTGTCCAAGATCAGTTGGTTGCATATATTTGACTTTATTTCTGGGTTCTCTGTCTGTTCCATTAGTTTATGTGTTTACTTTTATATCAGTACCATGCTGTTTTGGTAACTATGATCTTGTAGTATACTTTGAAGTCAGGTAATGTGATGCCTCCAGATTTTTTCTTTACTTAGGAGTGCTTTGGCTATTTGGGCTCTTTTTGGGTTCTATATTAATTTCAGCATTGTTTTTTCTAGTTCTGTGAAAAATGATGTTGATATTTTTATAGGAATTGCATTGGTTCTGTACATTGCTTTGGGAAGTATGGTCATTTTCCTAAGAATTCTTATAATCCATGAGCATGGGATACTTCTATTTGTTTGTCATCTCTGATTTCTCTTAGCAGTGTTTTGTGATTGTTGTTGAAGAGAACTTCCACCTCTTTCATTAAGTATAGTATATTCCTAGGTATGTCTATTTTTTTTTTTTTTGCAGCTGTTATAAAAGGGATTGTGTTCTTGATTTGATCCTCAGGACTTATCTCTTACCTGAGAATTGGCCATTGGTGTATAGCAGTGCCACTGATTCATATACATTGATTTGTAACCTGGGAGTTTACTGAATTTATTTATCAAATCTAGGAGTCTTTTGGAGAAGTCTTTAAGTTCTCTAGGTATATGATCATATCATTAGCAAATAGCAATAGTTTAACTTCCTCTTTTCCAGTTTGGATGCCCTTTATTATTTTCTCTTGCCTGATTTCGCTGGCTAGGACTTCCAGCTATGTTGAATAGAAGTGGTGAAAATGAGTATCTTTGACTTATTCCAGTTCTCAGAAGGAATGCTATCAACTTTTTTCCATTCAGTATGATTTGGGCTGTTGGACTGTTACATATAGCTTTTATTATTTTGAGGTATGTCCCTTCTATTCCTAGTTTGTTAAAAGTATTTATTATAAAGGGATGCTGGATTTTATTGAATGCTTTCTCTGCAACTGTGAGATTAACATATGGTTTTTGTTATTAATTCTGTTTATGTGATGTATCACTTTTATTGACTTGTGTACATTAAATTCTCCTTGTGTTGCTGAGATGACATCCACCTGATCAAAGTGTATTACGTTTTTGATGTGTCATTGCATTTGGTTAGCTAATATTTTCTTGAGTATTTTTGCATCTATGTTCATCAGGGATATTGGTATGTAATTTTCTTTTTCATTATGTACTCTAGTGGTTTTTGTATCAGGGTAATACTGGCTTCATAGAATAATTTAGGGAGAATTCCCTTTCTAACCTTTTAGAATATCAGGTTGGTGCAAAAGTAATTGTGGTTTGCACCAACCTAATAGTTTCCATAGAATTGGTGCTAATTCTTCTTTGAATGTCTGGTGGCATTCATCTGTGAATCCAACTGGCATTTTTTTGGAAATTTTTTTAAATTACTGATGCAATCTCACTGTTCATTATTGGTCTGCTCAGGGCTTATTTTTTATTTAATCTAGGAGGGTTGTTGTTTCCAGGAATTTATCTATTTCCTTCAGATTTTCTAGTTTCTGTTCATAGAGGTGCTCATAATAGTACTGAATGATCTTTTGTATTTCTGTGGTATTGGTTGTAATGTCTCTATTTTCATTTCTAATTGAGATTATTTGAATCTTCTCTCCTTTTTCTTAGTTAATACAGCTAATGGTCTATCAATTCTGTTTTTTCAAAAAACGAATTTTTTGTTTAGTTGATCTTTTTTATTGTTTTTTGTTTCAATTTCACTTAGTGCTGCTCTGATCTTTGTTATTTCTTTTCTTTTACTAGCTTTGGGTTTAATTTGTTCTTGTTTCACTAGTTTCTTGAGGTGTAACATTAGATTGTCAATTTGTGCTCTTTCAGACTTTTTGATGTAGGCGTTTGGTGCTATAAACTTTCCTCTTAGAATTGTTTTTACTGTATGTCAGAGGTTTTGGCAACTTAGGTAAGTATACCATTCATTCCAAATAATTTTTAAATTTCCTTCTTGATTTTATTATTAACCCAAAAATCGTTCAGGAGCAAACTGTTTAATTTCCATGTATTTGGTATACTTTTGAGGATTCCTTTTGGAGTTGATTTCTAGTTTTATTACACTGTGGTCTGAGAAGATGCCTGATATGACTTTGATTTTTAAAAATTAATTATTGAGACTTGTTTTGTGGCCTGTCATGGTCTATCTTGAAAATGTTTCATATGCTGATTTGAAGAATGTATCTCCTACAATTTTTACACAGAATGTTCTGTAAATACATCCTAGGTCCATTTGTTCTAGGGTGTAGTTTGAGTCCCTTGTTTCTTTGTTGACTCTCTGTCTTGATTATCTCTCTAGTGCTGCAGGTGGAATGTTAAAGTCCCCCACTATTATTGTGTTGCTGTCTCACTTCTTAGGTCTAGTAGTAATTGTTTTCTGAATTGGGGAGCTCCAGAGTTAAGTGCTTATAAACAGGATTATAATATCTTCTTGTTGGGTTAATCCTTTTATTATTATAAAATGACTTTCTTTGTCTTTTCTTACTATTATTGCTTTAAAGTCTGTTTTATCTGACATAAGAATTGCTACTCCTGGTTGCTTTGGGTTTCCATTTGCATGGAATATCTTCTTTCACCCCTTTACCTTGAGTTTATACAAATCCTTACATGTTAGGTAAGTCTCTGGAAGAGAGCAGATATTAGGTTTGTGATTCTGTATCCATTCTTCTAATCTGTATCTTTTAAGTGGAGGGCTTAGGCTATGTACATTCAACATTAATACTGAGATGTGAGGTACAGTTCCACTCACCATGTTTTTACCTAAGTACTTTGTTTTCTTCACTGTGTTATTGTTGTATAGGTCCTATGAGTTTTATACTTTTGAAAGGTTATATTCCAGTGTATATCAAACTTTTGCTTCCAAATTTAGAACTTCTTTTAGTATTTCTTGTAGGGCTGGTCTGGTAGTGACATTTGTTTGCCTGAAAATGACATTAATTCTCCTCTAGTTATGAAACTGACTTTTGCTGGATTCAGAATTCTTTCCTGACAGTAATTTTGTTTAGAGAGGCTAAAAATAGAACCATAATCTCTTTTGTCTTGTAAGGTTTCTGCAAAGTATCTATTCTCTTATGGTACTTCTTGTGTCCAGATCTTCTTAGCCATTCTTTCACAATATATTCCAAATCTGTTTGTTTCAGTGTACCTCATTGCTACCACCCTAGTCCAGGCCATTCTGCTGGACCATGAGCGCATCTTCCTGACTGGTCTATCTGCTTCCACTCTTATCCTTATTAGTACTCACATGCCACAAAGAAGTTGGGGTAATCTTTTTTCTGAAACAGATCTTGTCTCTCTTTAAAATCTGCTAGTGATTTCCAGTTGCATTTATGATGATATTCAACTCCTTTGATGGTCCACAAGACTCAAGATGATCTGGCTTTTGCCTACTTTCTTCCATCTGTTCTATCCTCACACTCTCACCCACCATATTCTATCCACAAGTTTTGGGGTGTGAAGTTTCAAAACTCATTCTCATCTTGGGTCCTCTGTACTTATCACTTTCTCTGTCTGGAAATGCCATTCTCGGATCTTCAAGTCTGCATCATTCACATCTCAGTTCAAAAGGCACGTCCTCAAAGAAGTCTTCACTGACCAATTAAAAACAACTGTCACATACAATTTAGAGTAATCCTCTGACATCTTTAAATCTCATCACTCTGTCTTCGTAGCTTACATGCCTACCTTGGGAATCTATTTGCTTGCCTGTTTATATCTGTCTCTATCTCTTTTCTCTTTACTTGTTTTTTAACTTTTATTTTAGTTTTAGGGGTACATGTGCATGTTTGTTATAGAGATAAATTGGATGTCATGGGATTTGATGCACAGATTATTTCATCATCCAGAGATTCAGCACATTACCCTATAGGTAGTTATTCGACCCTCACTCTCCTCCTACCCTCCACTCTCAAGTAGGCCCTGGTATTTGTTTTTCCCTTCTTTGTGTCCATATGTGCTTGATGTTTACCTCAACTTATAAGTGGGAACATATAGTATTTGGTTTTCTGTTTATGTATTAGTTTGCTTAGGATAATGGCCTCTAGCTTCATCCATGTTGCTGCAAAGAACATGATCTCATTCTTTTTTATTGTTACATTATATTCTGCAATGTATACGTACCACATTTTCTTCATCCAGTCTACAATTGATGGGCATTTAGGTTGATCTCATGTCTGCTATTGTGAATAGTGCTGGAATGAACATACATGTGCATACATGTGTCTTTATAGTAGAATGATTTATATTCCTTTGGGTATATATCCAGTAGTGGGATTTCTGGGTTTGGTAATTCTGTTTTAAGTTCTTTGAGGAACTGTCAAAGTGCTTTCCACAATGGCTGAATTAAGTTACATTTCCACCAGCGATGTGTAAGTGTTCCCTTTTCTCCACAATCTTGCCAGCATCTGTTGTTTTTTGCCTCTTTAATAATAGCCATTCTGACTGATATGTCTTCTGTCCTTACTTTTAAGAATATGAGCTCCACGAAATTAGAGACATTGATTGGCATTCATTATGACAGTATAGGACATGGCTATAATAAATCCTTGATACATATTTGTTAAATGAATAATTCTGTTTCATGTTCCACATTATATATAGTAATGTGTGACCTTAACCTTTTCCTTTCAAGATTTTAAAGTCCTTAAGGGCAGGGAAAATATCATGTGTATCATTAAAGGAGACATTCTACCTTAGTATATATTTTTTAAATGCCCTGACATGGACTTTCTACCTTGTTTTAGTTTGCTGAACTCAACACCTTTTAAGGATAGGCATCCTCTGGAGGTTCATCAGGCATTAATAAGCTGCTTCCAAACACAGACCTGTCTATCCTTTCATTTAAGGTTGAGTCCAATCATTACAGTTCTTGACCTACAGTTCCTGACAAGCAGCTGTAATAAGAGCTGGAGAAACAACTTCTAAATACATAGAATAAATAAATTATTTATGTATTAGCCTTACTTGGGTTCCATCTGTGCCAATCTTGTTCAGGGCTCCAACAGTGCTATACAGAAAGTTGATGATCTTATTGAAATTGTCATCTCCAATGCTCCAGGATCCATCCACCATAAATACCAGGTCAGCCTTGGCCGCCTTACATACTGAAGACCAACAGTGAATTTTGAGTCAGAGAGAAGGGAACAATTTAGTAATTATTAAACCAATAAGGCAAATAATGGTTGTCCTCTGATAAGTGAAGCTCTTTTTCAAAGGAAATATATCAACTTCTTAATGTTCATATTCCAAACTCCTGCTCACTATGCTTCTTTGCTGTAATTACTCTTTTATACCCAAGGTTCTTATTCCTGACTAAGAAGCTTCTATTATGCATGTGGAAATAGAGAAAGAAAAAGTTCTCAGCCCAAAAGAATGAAAATGAAGGACTAGGAAAAGATGGGATTAAGGGGATTTAGAGACAGAAGTATCACTAAACACCGTCTAGTACCAACTGATTGCAGAAAAGGACATGCTATCACTCTGTGCATCCTGCCCTCTCCTTATTGAATTAGTAAGTTAATTTCAGAGTGATTCAATCTCAGCAGAAAAGTATGTGATAAAATGGAACCAGATTAATCTAATTATAATTTGATATTCATTTGGGCTGAGGCCATAAGTAAACAAACTCTAATCTTGGTTAAAAAAAAGGTTCTGTCTCTGTCCTTCTATAGCCCACTGATATATGTCAAGAAAGGTACATGAATGCTAGCCAAGGGAAAGTACTGTCAGTAGGTATTACAGATATCTACAAAGCACTCAAACAAGTAAAAAGAATTAACGCAAACTACAGCAATAAAAACCTACTCTACTGAGAACATTTTTACAAGTTCTTTTTTGGTATCATGTGCCGTTTCAGATTATCTATGCCTTTCCTCCTCTTCATTAGGGTAGATCATTGCAGTTAACTCAGTTTTATGATAAAGCAAACAATTTGCTCTTCAATAATCTGAATCTTTTAATCTTAGGCCAATTGCACACAAATATTCTATGAGATAATATGCCTTTCTCTTTCCTCTAAGAAAAACCTCACTTGGTTTTTATTAAGTACAATTTCATTCCCTGAAAGCTATTTATAATATAAAATAAACCATCTCCAAGTAAGCTAATACGCTAGGGGCAGTACTGATCTGGTGAGGTTGTTCTCATGAATTCTGCAATTTATAAAATTTTACAAATTTGTGGTTTGAACTTAAAGTTGAAAGGAATCAGAAGATCTGCTAATTATGCATTTTATAAACAGGTCCTCTGTTTCCATGGAAAGAAAAAAATGAAAATCAGGTTTCACTTTCAAAATAAAAACAAATTCTATTAAAAATGTATTAAAATGAAAAATTTAGTTAGCAAATCAAAGAAAGAAAATATATCAACATGCATGAAGGAATTACCTCTGGGATAGAAAGCTGTGTTTTTAATTTTCTTCTTTTAAGTTTTTTCTGCTTTTTAATGTTTGTTTAATAAATATTTAGTATTACCTTAATAATAAAGATTTATTGGCTTTTAAATTAAATATACCCAGAACAAATAAAGCCTAAAATACACAGTGCATTCAAGTTGCAAAAGCACCATCTAAAACAATCATGATGAAAACCTCAGAACCAATGTTTCTACTTTGTCAATCTTTAATCACACAGACTTTTCCAGATCACATTAAGTCTTCTATAAGCAGTCATGGATGTTTACTGAATAATATCCATACTCAGCTATAAATAAAAATATTCTGACCTCAGAGCATTCTGTAATATCTGCATCAGAAGTGCCTAATTAGTAAATTTATCAATTAGGATTCTGTTTTCAGTTCTAATCACGAGAATAACCATAGATAATTGAGACTAAAGAAGGCTAGATATGAAGCTGTCAGAAGAGTGTGGCATTCCAGGTAAGGTGAACAGCATTCAAAGATGCAGGACAGCTTAAGACATGTATGGGAAACCCTGAGTTGTACAATATTGCTATTATATAATGTATTCTAGGAAATAATTCTGCAAAGTAGATTGATTCATGAAGACTTTGCATGCCATCCTAGGATGAATGTTGTTTTATTAGAATATTTAATTGCCTCTGTTTCTTTGTGCCTTCCACTCTCTGCAGCATTTGAATCCACTGGCTTTAAGCTCAGAACAATTTATTTTTTATTGTTTCCCTGGTATGTAACAGACACTTTAAAAGGCATTATAAATGGAAGAACCCTTGCAATACAACCTTCTAACATGTTCTACTTTCTCCTCTCATTCTTCCAGTCCCTCCCCCCTATTTTGCCAATGTTATTGTTCTTAAACAGATTTCATCAGATCACCCTTCCTTCCTACAAATTCTCATGGTATGCCATTTCCCACAGGATAAAGCGCATATTCCTAATTTTGTCACATCAACCACTCTATAACTCTATTCTCATTCTTTTCTCTTTAATGCCACACTAAAGCATTTATGGTTTCCTAAATCCATTAAGTGCTTAGATCACTCTTAACACCGAAAGCTATTCATACCATTACTTATCTCTCATTCTTCAAAATGTAGATCGAATTCCTCTTCCTTAAGAAGAGCATCATTAATCTGTAGCAGCATTAACCATTCCCACTTCTGGGCTACCATAATACAATTGTTCTTTTATAACTCATAAACTTGATTGGTACTTATCTATGGAAGTACCTATTTCTCTTTAATACTAAAAATAAGCAGAGAGCAGCAGTCATGTATTATTATTGTATTTCCCATGCCTACCATAAGAGCTTTGAGAATAAATAGCAGGATTAATAGAAGTTCATTACTGAAATAAAGAAAAGAATGATCACTACTTTGTTGGAGGTCTTTTTAAAAATTACCCTAGTAGCTTAGGTAAAAGGTGATGAGGAACTGTGGTGATGAAGAAAAAAAAACAACTGAGACACGTCAGAGGTAGGCTGGGAAACTATCACTGTATCTGAGGAATTACAAACTGGATTTTCACTTACAAATTACGTAACTATTGTTTCTTAATAAATGTTACTGCTATTTCCTCAAAAAAATCAATATTAAGCAATTCTGTTAGTAAATCCACTCTTGGTGTGCAGAACTGATTATTAAACAATATCATTCAAGCTGATTATGGTTGATAAACATTTGTATTAAAGAGAAAATTAGGTAGCACAATAAATATACTTTATTAATACCCTGGTTTTAAATGAACAGGCAAACAAAGCCAACACAAATCCTTAACCTAGAAACAGATCATTATTGTATTATTCTTTTACCTTCTTTTGCTGGTGGAATGGTTGGAGGAAAAGTTGGTGGTTGTGTAGGAAGAGATTCTGTAAAGGAGAGAAAGGACATCAGTTAGCTATCTCATCTGTGGGGAAGAAACGAAGGTCATGGAGTAATAAATATTCAGGGAGTCAATGATTTTGGCAACTGTCTTCTCTGAGAATTGAATGGCTACTATAAATCAGCCACAGCCTGTGAAAACTGACTCCATCCATCATCTCATCCTCAGACTGAAGGGTTGAAATGCCATTTTGCCACCATTCAGTTTACCCAGCAGGAGTCAATGAAATCAAACTGTCAGCTACAAAGTGGTTCTAACATTGATTTAAGGCAGGAATCCCGCCAACCCATTTGCAAGTTTGTCTCCAACTGCTTTCACACACACAATTAACTTCATTTCCATTCTGCCTAAGGATGAACCATCAATCCTTGCTCAGTAGCACTTTTCCCTTTCCATCCTGCATCTCCCAGGATGTTGGTCACTGGTGGACTCTGATGCACTCTGCTCTGCTCAGACTGCATTTGGAAATGTCTTTTGGGTTTGAGGACCAAATGTAAACATTGGCAGGCTGAAGTGTGTTTGGATCTTTTCAACCTGGATCATGCAGGATGAGAAGTCCATGTACTCTGCAGAGGTGTGGCTTGGTTAAAGGACCTGGAGACAGTTAGATCAGAGTACTGATTCTCAATTCTCATTCCAGCTCATGCAGCAAAGCACCAGGAAGGTGTGCTGTCATTAGGTAAACATAAAATATGCTGTTATATGTATTCATTTCTAGTTCCTATTTGACACTAAAGATTTAAGAAAAACCAAGAAAATGCTTCTGGTTATCCCAGTTTAATACTCAGGAAAACCCTCCACAAATCATAGTGATTCATAGAGGGGATATCTAGCCTCAGGCAATACTAAGCACCAAATAGCTAGAAAGATTTGAGCTCAGACAGACTGACCATTTGCCAAGAATTTTATAAAGGGAATTTCTGCATTGTAAGGAAGGCTAAGAGGTGAGTTTTAAGGTCTCTTCCAACTTTAAGATCCAATAAAATAAAATAAATAAAATGATTCAACATTAAAAGAATGAGGTAACTATGTTTTACTAAAAGAAAGAATATTCAAGATGAATTGTTTTGTGAAACAAGTCACAGAATACTATGGCATAATCTCATTTGTGAAAAATAAAAAGTACACATACATAAACACACACACACACATATATATATATATACCTTTTATATTTCATATTATCTACTTTTTATTCTTCACAAATGTGTGTGTGTGTGTGTGTGTGTGTGTGTGTGTGAAAAGGAAATATTTCTGAAAAGGAAAAACAAGGAAATAAGGAGGTTGACAATGCACATTACACATTTCTGTTTTGCTATAATGAATATATATCACTGTTATTTTTAAAGACAATTTTTTGAAGCTAAAAACTCTCAAAATTAAAAAAGAGACTTTTTTTGTAACTAGAATTGCAAAACTTTCTTAAAAGCCCCACCTGTTTCTAAAGTCATGTTTTTTAATTTTAAAATTTTTGGAAGTAGTCATCTTAATGATTGTGCATCTTATTTAATATGAAAAATAGAGGCATCTCATAAGTTGGGTCAATAAATCAAGAATGAAATCAGTAAGAGGCTACGGCAGCCAGATTAATATGATTGGGCAGAACATCTGGCCAAAGAATCTCTTGGTTCAGAAGAACCACAGTGAACTGGGGACACATGTTTATATTCTGTATGTGGCATACAGATTGTCTCTGTCTTCAAGGATCTGAGGTTCTGTCACATAAAGAGGGAATAGTCTTTACCTGCATTGCTTCGGAAGATTGAACCAGGGCCAATGAGTAGAAGCTACAAGGAGACAGATGCCTCCAACATGAAGAAAATATTTACATCAAACAGAGCTATCCAAATTGGATTTAACCCTAGGTTAGTTAGCTAACCAGTGTGGGGCCAAGGATAGGAGAAGCTGAAGTAGATCAGGGGTCCTAAACACAAATGTTACTAGCGGTCAGGTGAGCAATGAATATGTGCAAAGAACTTAGCGTGAACATGAAGGTGCAGTAGCAAACTTAAGAGCACATGCACTGTCTAAACACACAGCTTTTAGCTGGCTCCAGCAGATTGGCACCATGAAGATACTTTGTATTGCCCAATATTCTGACTTTTCAAAAACTACTTTAAAACTTAAAAAAGTAGGGCCCAGAGAAAACATGCCTGATAGTGAGATCTAGCCTTAAGTTTATGACTTTTAAGAATAATGGTGATGACAAAAAGTACTTGCTTAATGAGATACACATTGAAAAGCTCTTCAATAAGTATTTTTTTTATTGGATGTTTACCGCCACCACGTGAGGCAAGAGAGTAGGTATTTAATTTTCTTGAGATGCTGAATTGCCCAAAGTCACAATGCTAGAAAGGTGCAGAACAAGATCCTCAACCAAACCATTTGACTCTAAGTCTGGTGGATTACTAGGTTCCTATTAACTTCAAAATCATATGATCTGTAATCCATAAGATGGAATACTAATCAGCAATAAAAAGAAACAAACTACTGACACAATTTACAACATGGATAAACCTCAAAAACATCTGCCAAGTGAAAGATGTCAGATCCAAAAGACTGCATATGGTATATTTTCACTTATGTGAAATGTCCAAAAAAGGCAAATGCATAATAAAGGAAAGTAGATTGCCTGAGGCTCAGTGTGGGAAAGGAGATCGACTGCAAACAGCAGGAAAGGTTATTTGGGTTGATGCAAATGTCCTAAAATTGAATTGTAGGAATAGTTGTAAAACTCATTACAGTACACGTATAAAATCATTGAACTGTGTGCTTAAATTTTATGGTATGTAAATTATACCTTAAAAATATATGTGGAATATAAAATACTGCATATTTAAGTGTGGTGAAATAAAATGTCTGTATTACAAAAAAGAAGATGATTTAATTCATTATATTTTGTTCTCTCTTTTTGAAGGTCACACATGCATGATTGCCCTCTGCAAGTGCCAGAGAGGCTGGAAGAGCTATACATAGGCAGTAGTCCCTTCTAACTGCCATGTACGTGATAGATGGGTCACCAAGAAAGCCCATTGTCCAACACCTAATCCTCCCGGAATTTCAAGTTTAAATTCAAGATACGGAGTTAAGCACACAGATGTCCTCCAGAATTTACTACATTTCAAACCATTTCAATGTTTGTGGACCCAGGGTCAAGAATCTTTGACTAGAAGCCATTTCAAGAAGCTGACACTCTCCTTGCTCTTTGGAACATGTAAAAAGAGCTTTGTTTTAATTTTATACTTTGCCTTTCCCTTCAGAGCATCACATCTGCAGCCAGCTTGGAAAAAGTACAAGAGCATTTTAGGCAAGCAGTAACTCTAGGGTCAGCCAGTTGGAACATCTTGGCTCCATTCCCATCCTCATGGCTGTGGTAATATGCCATTGTTTTAATGTCAGAGCCCAGTCCTCAAACTGCATCTCACACTCCACATACCACAAATGTTCCTTACAGATCTGGATCACAATATAAGTCATTGTCTCAATTGCTTTGCTATCACGTGGTCTTCTAGTCCCTTGTGAAACACATATGGAGAATGGAAATTAAAAACCCGTGCTGATGACATCAGTGGTCCATATGCAATGAATTCTGGGGTTGAATAAGAGAATCAAAACTTATATTACGTATATTCCTAGACAGCAATAGCTAATATTTTTCTAAATGGGATAAGGTTTTTTCAAAATAGGATGCCTAAAATTCTGTGTTGATGGGAAGAGGGATCAGGAGAGAACACACATGACTTACGTGTTTTTTCCATTATGCTCACACTAGGTCCTTCAATCTCCTGGAGCTTTGTATAAACACTGATTTTATATTCAGAATCAGGCTGAAGTCCATAGAAGCAATGCCTGGTTGTCCCTCCACCCACAGTGGATTCTTGCTTTTGTGTATCTATAATAAAAACAGAACAAAACAAAAACATACACATGTGAAATTTTTGAAAAACAGCCATTCGTAGATGATTTGCTTCTGAAATATTTCACATGTGTATCTCACATCAGATAACTCCAGAATGAGTCATATTTGTTTGAAGTACTGTATCTTCCTTCTAAGAGTTAATATACTCACTGGTATTTTTCTATGGAAAATCACATTTTATATGTCCAAAAATAAGCTTATTATTAAAAGACTTCTGAGATCAACTCTATGCTTAATGGAGAACTATTAATGGAAATAATTATATGTACACATCTTAACTGATCTTTTGGACAGGTGCAGATGTGAGGGCATTGATTTATTTTGTAAAATCTTTTTTTTTTTTTTTTTGAGATGGAGTCTTGCTCTGTCATCCAGGCTGGAGTGCAATGGTGCGATCTCAGCTCACTGCAACCTCTGCCTCCTGGGTTCAAGCAATTCTCCTGCCTCAGCCTCCCGAGTAGCTGGGACTACAGGTGCACACCACCATTCCCGGCTAATTTGGTATTTTTAGTAGAGACGGGGTTTCACCATGTTGGCCAGGCTGGTCTCAAACTCCTGACTTCAGGTGACCCACCTGCCTTGGCCTCCCAAAGTGCTGGGATTACAGGCATAAGCCACCATGCCCGGCCTATATTTTTACAATCTGAACTCCCTTTTATTCAACATGATTCTCTGAATGCAGTCCAATGTTATATAACATAAAAAGATACTTCCTTTTGGCTTCATATAACTTATTATCACCCAAAACGATGCCTTTCTAGGCAATGGTCTAAAGATACAGGTATGGGTCTGAGAAGCCCTGGTCCATGGGTCCAGGTTGTCTTCAAAGCTGCCACAACTGCAGGCAAAAGTTTGCACCAGCACTGGGACACACTGCCCAGTATCTCCCTCTCAGCTTTGGCCTTTAACTGACACCAATGGTTTCCTTCAATTGCAAAAGACATTCCCAGGGAGTTCAGAGGAGGCTCTCCAAATTTCCTGCATCCACTCTGAAAATCCCTTAATTGAGAAAAAAGTCATGGTGCTTACATAGCATAGGGCTGTATGTGCTGCGGAGCTCAGTCTCTCAATTTCTCGTTCTTTTTTTTGATCTACCAAGGAGACATGTCATGTACAGCCAATACATGGCACCTTCTCTGTCTTTTTCCCCACCATGACAGAGGCATAAAGAACTCTAGAGACCTAACTATTGGCTCCTTTCATTGTTCCCACATCCATAGCAAAATTGCCGTGCATCTCCTGGAAGAACTAGTACTGGTCCTTAGGCCCTGAGGCTGAGGAATCTGGATTAATTATAAGTATTCATCATTTCTTGAGGGTTTACTATATGCCAGGTTCTGTGCTTGATATTTAATTACAACAACAGCAATAAAGATAATAATAGCCAACATTTAATGGTGCTTATCACATGCCAGGCAATATTCTAAGAATTTCATATGTACCATCTCGTTTGATTCTTATAACATTTATAATTATTTACAATCTAAAGAGAGGAAGCTAAAGGTCAAAAAAGTTAATAACTTCTTTAGGTCATTCTAATCAGCAGAACTGAGATTTTTTTAATTGGTAGATAATAGTTGTACCTATTTTGGGGATTTGTGTGATTTTTCATACCTCTATACAATGTGTAATTGGGATATCCAACACTTCAAACATTTATCTTTTGTGTTGGGAACATTACAATTCTTTTCTAGCTATTTTGAAATATACAATTATTGTTAACTATTATTTCCCTGCCATACTATCGAATACTAAAACTTACTCCATCTACCTAAGAGTATTTTTCTATCCCCTGGCCCACTTCTGTTCGCCCCCCCACCCCCGAATTCAGAACTCTAAAGTTCAGTTCCAGAGGATGTTGCTTTAATTTCCACTAGTATATTCTAAATGAATGTAACTGAAATACATCGTTTTCCAAAATGAAACCATCTGAGAGCTGCTGAGTGCATATGAAATATGCAAACATGATGCCTAGAGATCAGAAGAGGAGTCCTTATGACTCAGTGCTTTATCACTCCACAGAGCCTACTTGGGTGGCTTTCATTACTGAAGAGTTTCAAAAGTGTTTTCTTCATAGGCATAGACTGCTGTTGTTGTCATTGTTTTTACTCAATGGACAACTGGTTAAGAGGAGGAATCACTGCTACCATGAAAAAGCAGTTATTCAAGTTTCCATCTAGGTTGATCATTTTACCCATAAATTGCATGTGTTTAATCAAATCTTCATAAAGCTTTATTTAAAGGGATTGAAAAACTTGTATTAAAAAAACTGCATTGATTAAATATATTATGCATATTATTTAGTGGTTAAAAAGAACTATCCACTCCTTCAAAATGTTATTTGCAGAAGAGTTTATAAAAAATAAATAGAATCTAGAAAATATAGAAGGATGCCAGCTGCTTTTTAAAGTATAAAATGCAAAAATTTTACATGACGATTTTTGTCTATTTTATAAGTAACAAACCTAGCTAAGTTTCAATCTATATTTTGACGTACATATATTGAAGCAAATATATGTATATTACAATATGCATATATCAGAATAAACATGGTACATGTTGTTTTAAATTTTGTCTATGGACAAATCCAAATTTTAAAAAATAAAAATGAATTAAAGCCATTTGTTAAATAGAATTTTAAATTTATTTTTATATATTGTGAATATTAGAGTTTCAGAAATGAACTTTGTAGTAGAACCTTTATTAATATATTTGTTCAGAGTAAATACTGTCAACTTTAATCATTTCTTATTGGTAATATTATGCAAAATGATGACATTTTAAAATTGTTAAAGTGTCTGTGAGATTATATATTACATGAAATGGGCTTGATAGTAAGTAAAATTTGGTGAACTCATTGTTCTGCTTTGCTTAGCTCCCACTTTAGTCTGTAGTTTCCAGACTCAGAATCCCACAACTGTTTCTTTTTGACCCTTAGCTATCCCTTAGAGCCTCCTAAAAGCTTCTGTGAGCCACCTGTGATACAAACATTTCCTGAATTTTATGCATGGATCATATTGATCTACCTCCACAAACCTTCCAGGGACTCTCCAGGAGTCACTTCTGGAAATGAGCATTTCTGTCATTTCCTATTTCAGGTAGAAACTCAAGTACTTTAAAGACCCTTGAAAACAGAATATAAGTAGATCTTACTGCTAAAATAATACATCTATAAGCCATTGGAAAACTGGAACAAGCATTGTAAGATTAATGGCAAACAGTATCAATTTGGTTCCCAATACTAACAAAGAGGGGTTACATGAATGGGGGTGTATCCATGTTGCTTTTGGCATGTGCAATTCAGGCCTATTGGCTTTGCCTTAAGGAAAACATTCAAACTGACCAAATGGTGACTAATTTCCTCAACCCCTTGTGCCAAAAGCAGGAAGTTAATTTATTTTCTTGGAACAGAGGAAAAAAATCTGCCTTTATTTGTGCACTCATTCTTAGGAAGCAAGACTAAATCCGTTCTCTGGATTATTGTTGTGCTGATAATAAGCCACCAGCTTGACTCACCAAAATGAGTTCCACAAGCGACGAATATCCAGCATCCAGGAAACTACTCTGATAGAATTGTATGATGTAAATAATTCTACTTCCCATAATGTCATTGCTTCAAAAAGTTTACTTTTGATAATAGGTTTTGTTCCATAAGATCTTTTTTTTTTTTTTTTTTTTTTTTTTTTTTTTTTTTTTTTTTTTTTTTTTTTTTTTTTTTTTTTTTTTTTTTTTTTGTGGACCTGGTCTTTGGTAAGGCAGGCTGTCCACTATGCTGCAATTCTCTATCCTTCTCAACAAATAATACTGCAAAGCTGACGTCTCGGCACCTAAATAGGGGCAAGAGGAGCATCCTCTGAACCTTTATCTAAGCAGGCTACAAAGACGTTCATCAAGTTGTGGGGATTAGGGTGGGAATAAAGTGTTTGGACCTATCTGGCATGAATTAATAAATACATGAATTTGAAGGCAACCTTAGGTGCCAAGGCAACTCCAAAACAGCTGGAGAGAGGGACAAAAGTCCCAGAGCCTCTGCAGAACGAATGGAGGTTCTCACAGGGCTCTGAATTACCAAGACCAATCAAAAATCTCTCACTTTGGACTGTCCTAGGATTAACCAAAAACCTGTAATTTAATTTGGCAAATGGATGACTGACTCAAAAGTAGATTTTATTTCAGTCTTTCCTGAGAAGACCTTGTCCTTCTGGTAATCTTTTTTTTCTTGGCCATAAAAATGTCATAATATTTACACGGGTAAATGGCATCTGTTGTTTTTGCCTGTCTTGTATCTGAAATCTTTTGCTTTGCATCCATTCCTCCTCACTCTTGGTCTTTATGGTTTGGGGAAGATTGGATAACAACCCCACCTCCTGCCACCACCACCCGATACAGGGGTGGAAGGCAACCCGTCCAAGCAGTCAGTTTATTTCATGCCCTTGCACTCAATGACAGATTTAGAGGCATGTGACCCAAACCAGGCCAATATGAGTCAGTTCCTGGACTTCTGTTGTAAGTATTGAGAAAGAGAAGCTGTCTTTTCACCAAGACTGGTAAGCTGGAAGCTGGGTGAATATAATTCTGGATCTGACTCAGAGGCTGGCTGAAAACGAAGGCAGAGGAGAGCAAAACACAAGGAGCAAGACTTTATCTTCAGGACACTGAACATCTAGGTCCAGATGTGCCTGAAGCCAGAGACTTTTGGACTTCTCAGAATACTAGCCAATAAAAGACCCTTTTGCTTAAGTTTCTTTCATCTAGATTTCTGCGAATATAATAAACAAACCTGAATGATACAGTGTGGCTATTCTACTCACAAAAACCTTGCAATTTTGCAGTTACTGACTCACTTAATAAATAGCCTGGAATGAAATAATTTTAGAGAAGCTGAAGCCCAATGAAGAAAGTTGACCAGCAGTTGTGGTTACAGTGGGGTCCTTCATCGCTGACTCAATCTCAGAATAAAAATGCACATGCCCAAGCTATGAAAAACTATATGGGAAAAAATGGAAAAAAATGATCCATCAAACTGTAGGGATTTGACAGAGGCATTCAGAAAGAGGTCAACTGGGATAAAGCTTTTCTCCAACACGTGGGGAAACAGGGTCTCATTTATTCCTAGTATCGCCTTTGCCTGGGGTGGAAAGACTGAAATTTCTCCAGAGACAGCAAATATAGCCAACATTACAGTCAAAACACCTGAGGGTCTGGGATTCATCTGCCCATGAAGAATGGGCATCTTACCACAAATCCTTTAAAGGCAGTGATTCAGGATGGTGACCACATTTCTCTTTAAGATTATGAAACTCAACGTAATTCTTCTCCATTCCACAGTAGAAAGACTATTCCTTGATCTAAACTGTGTGGTTTAAAATATCTAAACACATTTCCTACTGCCACCCCCACACCCACTCCTCCATCCAGCATTCCTTTTCAAGCTGTCAATTAGAATCTTTTGCTGTCCAGCTGATAAACAATATTCAGAAAGACAACTGGGTGAATGAGATGTGGCTAATTCTCTTTCATAAATCTCTCAGCAACAAATGTTGATGAGAAGTAAATTGAATAACACTTTTTTTCATTCTTGTTCAATTAAGACTATAAAGGTTCAGCTGAAAAAAATTCTGGCAGCCTAAAACTAACGCTGAGGGAGTACAAGTTCACTTAACTTGAAGATAAAAAGCAAATGTGGACTCATTTACTTGCCAGCAAAGATCTTGGCTTCAGAAAGAGCTTATTGCAGTGTTCGATGACCAGATCAATGTTATTAGACAAATCAATCATATCCTCTGATTAAAGTCTCAAAGCTGCTTTGTAAATATGCTAAACTAAAAGCATTTAATTTTAAAAGCTATGAGTCTTACTGGTTCCACTGATAAAGCCAGTTTTTATACATCGTTGTGTCAACATATATAGTTATAAATTTTTACGAAAGGCAACAAATATCTACAGGAACCCACATCCCTTCATTTCAATTTCCTAAATCATATAAAAGGATAAAAGTATTATGGGATAGTTTGGGAGGACGATTATTACGCTTAGTATTTTTTTTTAGCCTTAACAAATACCACTAAATGTCAACTCTTCTATATTAAAGTGTGATTTATAGAAATATATGAAACATAACTCCTCAAGATTTCATAGTTGTTCCTCAGATTGTTGCCTGTGCTTTATCTGCTTCTGGCATCCCATAAATCATATTTAACACAATCACAAAATCCATGTGACTTATCCTGATTTTCTCTCCCTTAATGTTTATTCCAGATTAATGCCACTCCCTAATGTCAAGCCAATGTCAGCCTGGAAGGATCCTTACATCATATACAGGGATTCAAGGAAGCAGTAGTGCTGCATGCCTATTGTAATGATATCTTGACTGGGGTTGGGAGGAATTTCTTCTAGTGTGTTCCACCTATCTCAGTTCTTACTCTACAGGGACATATTTCCAAATGTGCTCAATGCTCTCCTAAACTACACTTTCACTTTACGGATTGGATCAAAAATGGGATTTAGGGATTTTGAATGTAGTTATAGTCAGGGATATGGGATACTATACCCAGTCTTATCTGGACTAGAAATAATTAGGTCTTTTTGCTTTTCTGAAAGGTGAAAACCAAGATCATATGTCCAGAAATAATAGGCTACATTTTTAACAATTTTACTCCCAAGTTTGGAATATTTTAAAAATTCATTTTGGATTCTTTAGTATCTCCTATAATCCCACAAAATAACAAGACATATCTTTTTTCTTTTTCTGAGATGGAATCTCACTCTGTTGTCCAGGCTGGAGTGCAGTAGTGCAATCTCGGCTCATTGCAACCTCTGCTTCCTGAGTTCATACAATTCTCCTGCCTCAGCCTCCCAAAGTGCTGGGATTACAGGCGTGAGCCACCACACCTGGCTGACATTATCTTTCTATTGTTAATATAAATCTGATTTAGTAATTTTCTCTATTTGATTTCATCTTCTGAATAGTGTCCATGCTGACAGTGTGAAAAGAAGACTAACTGGCCCTGGATATTCATTTTCGGGGAATCGGTCATTTGTTGTTGTTGTTGATATTTTTAATGAAGACGGTGAGACATTTTTACTGTTTCAGCTTTGGAACAGACTCCCAAATTGCGGACGTACATGAGAACTGTGATGCTGAAGAACTTGTTCATGATGGTGTAGATATATTACATCTTCTCTGAAATGAGGGTTTGTTTTTTGCCAATTTTCCCCAAAAGAAGAAATACTAAGAAAAACATTAAATTTAAACTTGATCCCTAGAAAGTGAATACCAACATTATAGCACAATATAATTTTAACGTATGCTAGTCCTGGATACCTGGCTGCTAACATTTTCGGAGTGCTTCCAGTACACAAAGCACTGTTGCAAGCGCTTTACTTGTACTATCTCGGCTTTATCTTCACAGAACTCTACAAAATCATCACCATGGTTTTACCCATTACCAGATAAGAAAAAGGGAGTTTTGCAGAGGGTTAGTATTTTGCTTACCCAACCAGCCTGACTCCATATGCTGCATGACTGACCCATACAAATTGCTTCCTCGACAAGAGGGCTCTTGCCTAACGCTACTTGTGTGTTGTCCACAAGGGTGTGCAAAGAACCAAACACACAAATGCTTGACAAAAACATAAGTGATGAATTGTACTTACCCTGGAGGGATTCTATAACGACCCTGTAGGCCGTGGCATGGCGATGGACCTGCCAGTGAGCACACAAGCTGGTCATTTCAACGTGTCTGGCCTGGAGATTGGTAACACCCAAGAACACTGGAATAAAACGGAAACATAACTGTGTCACACTACAGACAATATCACAAGCATGCCTGAATCTGAAATTAACTTCTGGAAAAATTTTCATTCAAAGCTGCGTACTCAGAGCTGAGAAATCCATCAATTTACAATAAGTTAGTGTACAAAAGATAAATGTTTTATCACTCGAGAAAACAGGGTGCAAAACATATTTCATGATGTGGTCTGTCTGCTAGTTTATTTATTTGTTTGTTTTGAGACGGGGCTCTTGCTCTGTAGTCCAGGCTGGGGTGCAATGTCATGATCTCAGCTCACTGTAGCCTCAACCTCCTGGGCTCCAGTAATCCTCCCACCTCAGCCTCCTGAGTAGCTGGGACCACATGCATGTGCTACTACACCCAGCTAATTTTGTTGTTTGTTTTTCAGTAGAGGCAGTGTTTCACCATGTTGCTCAGGCTGGTCTCAAATTCTTGAGCTTAAGCCATCTGCCTGCCTCAGCCTTCCAAAGTGCTAGGATTACAGGTATGAGACACCATTACTGGCCCTGTCTGCTATTTTAAATAGAAGAGGAAATACATGTTCATAGGAAAAAGACCAGATGCAAAGGAAAAATTAAAATTTGGAGTAATTTGAAATCTTATCCCCTTTATTTACTTGTGTTTTTCTGAATATTACACAGTAAACATATAATAGTTTTCTAATTTAAGAAGTAAATACAGTATGTACTTAGCAGCTGATGAGATAGCCAGGGCTGAGAAAGAGAAGAGTAAAATACACAAAACGGAGGTGTTCTGCAAACAGGAACACTCTCACAAGGACTGGTCTTCAAAATACGATTGAATGAACACACTTGAAAATTTAAAAATATCTTACACAGATAACACAAATTATTTTAAAAATACCTAGGTTCCGACTAATCTTAGAACACTGCGATATGCGAAATGGTTGTTTGGGGAGGCAATAAAATATTGTTTTGCCAAGACAATAGAAGAGTAAGTATCCAGTGTTTATCACTTGGATCCAAGCAGAAAATCAACGTATTTGCTTTTCCTAGTGACCTCCGACTTCCATTCATATCATTTGCTCTTATTTCTCTCTCTTAGCTTACTCACAAAATAAAAATACCTGAGGATTATCTTTTCAAGATGGTAAAAGTAATCTTGTCTAACTACAATTCACACCTTTACGTTGTTCCTTTCTGTTATAGGAGAGAGAGAAGACTTTTTTCCCTAAAGCCAATTAAACAATCCCTCTTTCCCCTAACAAAAACAAATAAAATTAATGTTAATTGACTTATATAACTTTATTTTATTTTATTTTTTTACCAAAGTCTCGCTGTTGTCACCCAGGCTGGAGTGCAGTGGAGAAATCTCGTCTCACTGCAACCTCCACCTCCTGGGTACAAGTGATTCTCCTGCCTCAGCCTCCTGAGTAGCTGGGATTATAGGAGAATGCCACCACACCCAACTAACTTTTGTATTTTTAGTAGAGTCAGGGTTTTGCCACATTGGCCAGGCTTGTCTCAAACTCCTGACCTCAGGTGATCCACCTGCTTTGGCCTCCCAAAGTGCTGGAATTACAGAGGTGAGCCACTGTACCCAGCCTAATTTATATAAGTTTTATCAGTTAATAATTTATATAACCACACAAAATATTTTTTAAATACCTTATATTATTTGCCATTGTGGGACGTTTTCTTTTGCTTGGGAGAAAGAGAGGGAATAAATAATAAACCCACTTAATTTATATTTTAAGGACAAGAACATAAAACAATTCAACACTCTCAGTCTTTTAAAATGTTTGGAATGCTCAATATACTTATTAAGGGAGAGAAGGGAGAGGAAACAGAATTAAAGAGGGGGAAGAGAAAAGAGGATAGAAAAAGACAAGAAAGACTAGGGAGAAAAGAGACCAATAAAAAATCATAGGGCCAGGTGCCATGGTTCACGCCTGTAATCCCATCACTTTGGGAGGCCGAGAGAGGCAGGTGGATCACCTCAGGTCAGGAGTTTGAGACTAGCCTGGCCAATATGGTGAAACCCCGTCTCTTCTAAAACTACAAAATTAGCTGGGTGTCGTGGCGTATACCTGTAATCCTAGCTACAGGGGATGCTGTGGTGTAAGGAAGGAAAGCTGTGAGGTTGCCATAGGAGCACAACAGGGGAAATACTTGGAGGTTTCATTAGTGAAACCACAACAGGATCCCATCAACAGTCAAGCACAAGATCAGAAGCACAGCCAAAGGCTTCCTAGGTCTGTGGAAGATGGAGACTATTTCTTTCGAGATAAATTTATTCAATATCTAGCCTTTAAGTATTCCATGACAGAGAATTCAGTACGCCTCCTCTATAAAAGGGCTGGCCCTATATGCAATCGGGAAATGTTGGGCTCTGGATTAATATATAGCCCAATCTTGACTGACAGCATTGATTAGATTAATTATTTATTAGGGATGAGAGTAAGATATAGGCCAAGTGCATAAAGCCCAATCATTACAATAATAGCAGCGGTGATTCACTGAATATTTGCCACATTATAAGCACGTTACATACATTTTTCTGCAATCCTCACAATTAGCCTGAAAGATGTTTATTATTATCTTCATTTTAGAATTTAAAAAGCCTGGGCTGAGGATAGTTAAGCAATTTGCCCAAGGCCACACTAATAAGCAGCAGATTTGAGGCTTATCCTTTTGATAGCATCATCAATACAATCTCAAGGGCAGGGCATGTGCTGTTGATTGCACTCAGGATTATTCTGATGAGCACACAGCCAAACCACTTTTCTTTGCGTCATTTATGTGTTATCTTTAATGTGTGTTTTAAAATGTGACTTAAAATCTTGAGTGATATAATGGAATTTGGGGATTTGAGGGGGAGATTTGGAAGCGAGGTAAGGGATGAAAGACTACGTATTGGGTATAGCATATAGTGCTCCAGTAATGGGTGCACTAAAATCTCAGAATTCAACACTATGGAATTTATCCATGTAACCAAAAACTACTTACATCCCAAAGGCTATTGAAATTTTTTAAATAAATAAAAAAATAATGAAGATGTCATTTGACTATCAAAAAAGAAAATAAAATGTATACTTCAAAAAAATAATTTGATTGTGGTCATTATGCATTATAAACATAGATCATCACATTGAAGATTGCAGATCTATGTATCTACTACAATTTTTATTTGCCAATTATGCCTTAATAAAGGTAGAAAAAATGAAAGAACAGTGAGTATTTGAAACAACAATCATAGTATCTTAGGGAGTTTATAATAGAATTACAAAATAGATAGAAAAACAGTAGCAAAGAGGAAGAAGGTACTATACATCATTAAAAATTCTTAAGCCATAAAAGCAGTAATTTGGCCAGGTGTGGTGGCTCACATCTGTAATCCCAGCACTTTGGGAGGCTGAGGTGGGCAGATCACGAGGTCAGGAAATCGAGACCATCCTGGCCAACATGGTGAAACCTCATCTCTACCAAAAATACAAAAATTAGCTGGGCGTAGTGGTATGTGCTTGTAATCCTAGCTACTCGAGAGGCTGAGAGAGGAGAATTGCTTGAACTCAAGAGAGAGGTTACACTCTAGCCTGGCGACACAGCTAAACTCAGTCGCAAAAAAAAAAAAAATTAAAAAGCAGTAATTTAAGGTAGACTGGAATAAGCTAAGGATTCATATTGAAATCTCTAGGATATCTATAAAAATTTAAAATATCTAGCTAGAAAGCTAGTAGAGGAGAAAATATTTTTTTAATATGTTAATAAAAATACTGATCTGCAGTTTAGGGTAATTACATGGATTTTGAAAAGGATTTAGGTCAAAAACTCTAAGTCAATCCAAATAAATATATTAAACAGATCATGCAGAGATATAACAAACTTCAGGAATATAGAACATACGTGCTGGAATTTGGAAAACATTGCATTACCGCCTGGGCGTCTGGGAGTGGTGTATGCCAATGAGAAGTCCCAGATGGTGTGCAGACAACATGAAAACCCTTAAAAGGCTAGAGAAGGAAGTCCTTAGAGGGGTGTGGCATGTACTTTTGATGGATGGTGTGTGTGCATGTGCAAGGGGGTGGAGTGACCGCTCTGAGAAAAGACAAACCTCCTCCTGCTCCAACTTTTGACATTGGCCATCTCGGGCTACAGGCTGTTTGGAAAATTTCACCTCCTTTGAAAAATGCCAACACAGACTTTCCAGAAGGAAATCCGATCTGCAGTCATCAAGTGTATTTCAAGGCAAGGTACTGACATCTCGCCTGCCAACCAGGACTTTGAACTACTCGGAATAAACAGCACACCTTTCTTTCCATGAAATACCATCCAGAAAGGGCAACGCGGAGCAAAGGAAAAATGAACGACCAAATGGAAGCAGGGGTTGAATGACAAGTTACAGTGAAAACAAAGCAGCAAAACCCCATGTGCGGCTGAGGCCACTGGACATGACTCTTACATGTTTTCACCATGCCTGTCAGGGCATCACTGAAGCCTGAGGACTGGGAGGCAAATATCTTCACATTGTAGTCCATTCCGCTGAGGAGATTTGTGATAAGAATGGTGTTAATGTCAGCTCCCACAAACGTTTCCAGTGTTGGGCCAGGAACTAAAGAATAAAGAGTATATATTTTAGTTACAACAAAATACGGAAAAATAGAGGCACTCTTAGTCAAATTGTACTCACTCAACTGCTTTTCAGTTGCTTAGGTTATACAGCAAGCAGACAGCAGGGTTGAGGTTTGAATATGGTCTCATCTAGCTCTAAAAACTGCTGTGCTAAAGGTTATTTTTAGGGACCTTGTCCTTTCCCCAAATATAGTTTTATCCTTGTGCTTATTCAAAGAAGTTGGTCCACCTCACAGTCTACCATCTGCTATATGGTTATGTACTATGTTGTAATTGGCAATTGAGGAATTTGCCCAATTAAAGAAATAATTCTCGGCTAGGCGTGGGGGTTCACACCTGTAATCCTGGTACTTTGGGAGGCCAAGGCAGGTGGATCACCTGAGGTCAGGAATTCAGGATTTCAAGACCAGGCTGACCAAAATGGAGAAACCCCATCTCTATTAAAAGTACAAAATGAGCTGGGTGTGATGGAGCACGCCTGTAATCCCAGCTACTCTGGAGGCTGAGGCAGGAGAATTGCTCGAACCTGGGAGGTGGAGGTTGCAGTGAACTGAGGTCACCTCATTGCACTCCAGCCTGGGCAATAAGAGCAAAATGACATCTCAAAAAAGAAAGAAAAGAAAAGAAAGAAAGAATTCTCAATTGCCCCTTCTAAGGTAACCAACAGTCATAGCAAATTTTATCCTGGAGACGAGGCCATACCTTGCCACTTGGTCAACCAGCATCAATGCTACCACTGCAGTTTTATCTGCTCCTTTTAGGATGTTTAATACCAGACAGATAATGCTCTTATTCCAAGTCCCTTGCTTAGCTAGCATTTTCAGGCCTTTATGTTTTCACCTCTTTTTCAATCTAATGGGGTCTTTAATGAAGCATTAAACACATTCCTTGCGAAAGCCTATACAAATTTATTTACGTCCTGCCTCCTCCCATACGTGCTCATTCTTTAAGAGCTTTAAGTTAGTTACAAGTTCTCAAAAGACTCATCACTTTCCTCCAGAAGCCCCCTTCCAACAATACATTTATGTTTCTCTATGTATGTGTTAACTCAGTAGCGATTTTCCCATGCTCCACACATACAATGCAAATGACCATACATGTATATTTCTCCCACTTGGCCTAGAACAGGATTTCTCAGCGTCAGCACTATCAGTATTTGGGACTGAACAATTCTTTATTCTGGGGCAGAAAAGTACTGTCAACTGTAAGATGTTTGGCAGTACCCATTAGATTCCAGGAGAGAGTCCTCTCTTGCCAGTTATAACAATCAAAAATGTCCCTACTGGGGGGCAAATGGCACCAACACGAGAACCACTGGCCTAAAACAAAGCTTTTTGTGCTTAAGAGGCCGGATCAGTGCTTGTAAAATGATCCAAAGAACAAATTAAGCAAGACTGTCTTGCAAATTAACACATGCCTCAGGCCTTCAAGCAAACACATGTCTCTTCAAGCAAAGAGACAAAAACACTGGGGATGGGTCCCAAACAATGATCCTGGAGCAGGCTAGTACATCCATGTTCTATTCTTACTATTTTATTTTCCTGGTTTATAAGGATGTTTGTCTGGAGAAACTGGAGGTGGGAGTATTTGTCTTTTGGGCCTGAAGACAATAGCACCTGGATAATTGGACAGAATAGAAAAGCCTGAAAATTGATATGGGGCAAGAACTGCATCTCAGATAAAAGATTGAGACTAATGGAGTTTTTGAAGGCAGAAAGTGTTTATGCTTTATTATTATTATTATTTGAGACAGGGTCTTGCTCTGCTGCTCAGGCTGGAGTGCAGTAGTGTGATCACAGCTCACTGAAGCCTTGACTTGTCGGGCTCAGGCGATTCTCCCACCTCAATCTCCCAGATAGCTGGGACTACGGGTGCACGCCACCACATCTGACTAATTTTTGCATTTTTTGTAGAGACAGAGTCTTGCCATGTTGCCCGGGCTGGTCTCAAGCAATCCACCCTCTTCAGTGTCCCAAAGGGCTGAGATTACAGGCATGAGCCACTGTGATTTTCCTGCCAATTTAAGAAAAATAATTGGAGATGCCCTTTCTGCTGAACATCTAGAGTACTGCAGGCCCCAGGTCTAGAAAACTGAGAAGACCCTAATGACATTGATTTTAGTCTCCTGTTTAAACATTGCTAAGAATGGGGAGATGGGAGTGTAAGAGGCGCTGGAACACATGGTCTCCTCTTCACAGCCATACAGACCAAGGGTATGATTGCCCTCTATGTGGATCATTCTCATGCCTTCAAGATACAATGATGTGCGAGGGAGAGGTGAGCGGGATCCCTTTATGGAGGTGGCTAAGAGACTGGTGGGAAAGCATTTTACTACAGTAATGAGTTTTTTTTCCCACCTATATAGTTTCCAAACTGGGGAGACTAAGAAGTTGGTAAATGAAAATTTTCCAACTAATCCAAGAAATAAGAGGTAGAAGAGAACTTTGAAATTAGAGATTCCAAATGTTTAGAACTTACATCTTCATTGAACTTAACGCTTCCTATTCCTATAAAGTCAAGGTTTCCCTAGGTTGGTTCCTGGTCTGGGGTATGATTAGGTCAGTTATATACCCAATATATATTCTTCTAATTAATGTGTCCAATAGTTTTTTATGTGATGTCATAGCTTCACCATCCTGATGACATCTACCCTATCACTAACCATACTAAAACACTTTATTTTTCTAAAACAAGCAAGAGGTTTTCCCTACTTTTAAAAAATACAAGCAAACATAAAGTGTTATAAGAAAACAATTTATCTTAAAAGACATTTTAAGTGACTACTCATGGTATCAATATTATTTACAAAGCACTACTTACCACTGACAGGTTTGTAGACAATTCTGTAGCCTTTCACCGGGGAAGACGGGGGGTCCCACGTAATGCGTAACCGGTTATACCATTCCTCAGACACCCGCAAGTTCTGGGGCCCCGAGGATGGCACTGAGCAGAAAAGAAAAGGAAAAACAGGGATTCAGTGTAATTTCCTTCTTTATGCCCTATACTATTGTCACCAAAATCTAAGATATCGTCCAACAAAATTAAAAATATTTAAAAGTGAAAGTGCACTGAAACACACAATGAGAAGCCTTTGAGAATCTGTGGTTGTTTTCTTTTCTTTTCTTTTCTTTTCTTTTTTGAGACAGAGTCTCTTTCTGTCACCCAGGCTGGAGCCCAGTGGTTCAATCTTAGCTCACTACAATTTCCTTCTCTTGGGTTCAAGTGACTCTCCTGCCTCAGCCCCCCAAGTAGCTGGAACTACAGGCATGGCCACCACATCTGACTAATTTTTTGTATTTTTAGTAGAGATGGGGTTTGACCATGTTACCCAGGATGGTCTCAGTCTCCTAACCTCGTGATCTGCCCACCTTGGCCTCCCAAAGTGCTGGGATTACAAGCGTGAGCCACCACACTCGGCCTTCAGTATTAAATATATGGAAAATAATTGCTCTTGTGACAAAACACTTTTAACTGAAATTTAGAAGTCGTTCAATATTATTTGGGTTCCCTTTTGATCAATTTCAATTTTAAGTATAATCAAATTGAATCGTGTTTATTAGAAATGTCTATCTCCGTGCCACTCTGTTATACTAAGCATATGTGAACAGCAATACTGGGGGCATGTTCATACAATATTAATGCTGATTATTCTCAGAGGTAAAATTCTAATTTTTTTTGCTTTCATCTTCATATTTCCTATATTGTTTGACATTTTATATTATTACTTACCCATTTTTTATCAAAACATGACAGTCATTTCTATGGATGACTATTGTAAATGTTTATACATTTTGTCATTATCATTTTGTTGTTGATAAAACTTAGTTGTGTTGGCCACTGCTTAATCACTGCTTAGATCATCCACTAACACTTCAAAATAATTTGACCATATAGAGACTGTTAGGATGTAACAGCATTTCTATAACAAGATTTAAGCCCTATCTCCATAGTAATAATCTTGAAATATTTTTATTTAAAGATAAAAAAATAATAGCAAGTATTTACCTTGATAGGTAAATACTACTTGATGTTTTCTTTAATTGTTGCTTAAATCTGTGGTTTTGGTTTTCAAACATTTATTTAGAAGCAACATACCAACATATGCTAGAAATTCCAATGCATAGACCAAATCAAGATGCCAATATACTGGTAAAGGTGGAGTGAAAAGTTTGAAATCTCCATATAGCTCTGCTCTTCTGTTTTCCTTCTCTCCTTCCTCATGTCCCCTGGGGAAAAAAACTATAGCAGCTCCGAGAGCTCACAATACTCTGGGTGACCTTTAGCAAACTGTGCAGGCTTGGTGGCAGTCTGGGTGGAGGCAGATGGCACAGGAAGAGGGAGAGGTGTCAGCACTGTTAAATGAGGAGAGGATGCCTATTTACCCAGCGGAGCAGAATCAGGACTCTGGGCTTCAGAATTTTAATGATTTGCACAGACTTAGTTGAAAACGCCACACTTAGGTGCCCAGGTACAGAATTCAGCCCTTGACACCATTTTGAAACTAGCCACATGTCACTCTTTGGTAATTATGATGGATAAAGATGGTCACAGAGTTTTCGACACTCCTTCCCATTGACAGGTGGGGCGATGAGTGTTTCTTTGAATCTGGGTAAGTTCTATCACTACCTTAACCAATAAAGAGACTGCAGCAGAAGTGACACTAGAGTTTTCATTTTCTACCTCTTAAAACTTTTGCTGTTACAGTCCTGAGCTGACATGAAAGAAATATGACTGCTCTGCTGGAAAGACCACATGGAGAAGCTTTAAGACTAATGGAGAGAGAGAGAGACAGACAGACAGAGACAGACAGACAGACAGACACAGCCCAGCCTGCTCACCACCCCCACCAAGATTCCAGGCATGTGGGTAAACTTGCGCTGTACTCTCCAGACCAGCCCAGACCTCAAGTGAATACCACCAGATGGCACTAATCAATCCCATGTGGAGTAGAATTTCCCAGCAACTCCTGCCTAGTTCCCTGACCCACACAGTTGTGAGATGTAATTTAAAATAAAAAGGTCACTGTTTTAAGCCATTAGGTCCAGAGCAGTCTTTATGCAAGTATAGACAATCACATCAATAATGAAGAAAACGAAGACTCTGTATTTTAACCAAGGGTTGAATGCATCTTTCTCATTTGACAACCATGGCCAATTCATCTTAAACAAGTGTTGCCTGATGCCTCCTTTGTGCCACCCAGCACTATAGGAGCTTGGCATGCAGAGGTGAACAGTACTGATGAGGCCCCAGGTTCTCATGATGCTTGCCTTCCAGAGATGGGGGACAGACAGTGAGAAAATACATGAATAATTAAGAAAATACCAGAGAGTAATTACAGCCATGATATGACCCAAAGCAACAAACAAAAAAGGACAATATCATAGACAGTGGGGGCTACTTTGCATCGGGTAGCCAGAAAAATCTGAGGAGGTGACATTGAGTTTAGACCAGGATGACAAGAAAAATTCTGACATGCAAACATCTGGGAAAGCATATTCCATGTAGAAGGAATCACTAGAGCATGGGGCCTAAGGCAGGAACAACTTCAAAGAGTCCCGCAGAGAGCAGGAGGGGAGGTATGGCTGTGGGCATGGCTGGGGAAAAGGCTAGGAGGGGAGATCAAAGAGATCAGCAGGTTCCAGGTGTTAGAACAATCTTTGTAAGGCATAGGAAGGGCACAGGATTTTATCCTGGGTACAGTGAGAAGCCATTTGGAAGCTTAAAACAGAGGTGCAGATTATTTATCTGCTGAAAACTTCCTCAAGCTGTTATAAGAAGAATAAGGGATGGCACGAGTGGAAGCAGGAAGACTTGACAGGAGCTAGTACACTCATCTGGATGAGAAAGAGTGTGGCTTGCATAAAAGGGAATGAATTAATGGCATTTGCAGCAACCTGGATGGAATTGGAGACTTATTTTAAGTGAAGTAACTCAGAAGTGGAAAACCAAACATCGTATGTTCTCACTCATAAGTGGGAGCTAAACTATGAAGATAAAGGCATAAAAAAGATATGGTAGTGGACTGTGGAGACTCCAGGGAAACTGTGGGAAGGGGATGAGGAATAAAAGGCTACAAACTGGGTCCAGTGTATATTGCTCGGGTGATGGGCGCACCAAAATCTCACAAATCACCGCTAAAGAACTTACCCATGTAACCAAATACCACCTGTTCCCCAAAAACCCATGGAAATAAAAATAGATAAATAAAATAAAAGAGAAAGTGTGGTTTGGACTACAGTGCACCTGTTAGGTGAAGAGAAATTAGACAGGCATGTAGAATACATTTTGATCAATCAACAGGATCTTGATGAATTAAATACTGGAAGAGAAAGATGAAGTGGTTTTTCACATCTTTACTTCCACAGAAAAGGAAACTGCAGCCCAGAACAGTTAAGCCATTTGCTCAAAGTCACATAGCTTGAGTGTGTGAAGACAGGATGCAGACAGATTTGCTGTTTCCAAATCTTTTTGTTTCTTCACTACAATCTACTGTATCTTTCAGGGTGCATTGCAGGGGCCAAGCATTTCCAATTAGTGAGTTGGATTATATCCAAAGGGAGAAAGCTTCAACTTACAGGTTTTTCCAGGGGCAGAGACACTAACGCCTTCTTCATCTGTGTAGATGGGAGTCACTGTGACTTTGTATTCAGTATCAGGAAGCAGAGACTTCAGAAGGAGATTGTTCTGGCTTCCAGGCACCATAACCTGAACAAAAAAGCAAAGGATCGTGGTCTTAGAGAGACCCCTGCTTCCACTGATTCACTAATCGAGCATGACTTCAGGCATTTTGAAATAATCAAAAGCAAAGAGATGTGCTTTGAGAGTGAGCAGAAAAGAAAGGGCATTCATGCAAAAGCGTTTCTCCCTGAAATTCCCACCATAGTAACCCTTAGTTTGTAATCAACTAATACAGAAGGTTTAAATTTGAAGCTCTTAAGCTCTAAGGAATATTCTCTCAGCATCTTCTTGGAATTTGTAAAGTATCCAGAAAAGAGAATAATGGCCTGTTTAGATAGCAGGTGTTTATGGATTGAGAGAGCTCATTCTATAATCCAGCCTGCTGCTTATCGTTTTATTTTACTTAAGTATCCTTTTGCAAAGTCAGCCTTCCACTCTTTCCTCCTTCAGAGATAATCAGACCCCAACATTTTCTTCTTTCAGTTAGAAAGGATGGATCCTAGCCAAGAGCAACAGAACCACACATCAAAGCCAAATTTTCTTGAGTTGAAGCATATTTACCAGCAACGCTAAAAAATGCTGCAGCTTTTTTATTTCTGAAAGGAGCTGTCTCCCTCAATCTAGAATCACCATCACTCTGTGTCTAAAAGGCTTCCTCCCCCAAAAAAATGCAGTAGTGGGGTCATCACACAAGTTTGAGTACAAGGCACCATGTGACAGCTGCGTGAAGTCTGCCACCTTGAAAGAATTGTATGGACCAGAAAAGCCACATGTTCTCAGTGCTGAAACCACAAAACTTTCTGTCTGTGCTCCAGGGGTGAAAACTGGCCCATCACGGGGCCATTTAAAGAACTTAATCGTGGCTGGAAAAGTGCTAGGATGTAAGAACTGACTCAAACGGGTTTAAGGGAGTCACAAGACCAGGACAGCTGGAGTTACTTTTCGATTCAAGTGCTGGGTAAAATGCCAGCAGGCAAAGGGCGATGCTGTCTCCTTCTGGATGAAGAAAGAAACCTATAAATCATGGAATAAGCCCTAGAAAGCCTCAAGTTGAACTCAGAAGCAGCTGTTGCTAAGATATTGCTAAGCTCTTAAAAGTAATATTTTAAATATGAAACAAGGAAATCTGAATTAGGTGATTTTATACCAGATTAATATGATTTTGATCCTTATAGGAAAGGGCTATTGAAATGTACAGGTCTGAATTGATGTGTGAACTTGGGGTCCTGAGAAGATATTTAAAAAGGAGCTCTGCTTTATTCCAGAGTGAGTTAGATGACCCTGGCACTAAGAACATGTAAAAGAAGAATTGGGGTTGCCCTGACTTGTATTACTCTATCATCATAGCTTCCCTCAAGGGGTTTCTCTTAAATATAACCCCTCTGGAGCAGAGCCTGGGCATTCATTTCAATCTGTCCATCTAGCAAACCACCCATGTTGATGTTAAATAATCTCTCAAATTGAGAAGCACATGGCCTTGGGACTAGCCAATTTAATTTAGGATGTGGACTATTAAAAAACAGCGTGACTGTTTTGGAAGACTCATTAGCTTGCCAGGAAGTAGATGCTGTGATTTATAGTAATAGGCCCCCCTTACCTAGCAATTGTTATGTGCCAGGTGCTGCTCTAAGCATTCTAATATAGTATATGCAGATTGAGTAACCCTTATCAGAAATGCTTGAGACCAGAAGTGTTTTGGATTTGAGATTTTTGTTAGATTAGGAAATATTTGTAGTTGTATAATGAGGTATCTTGGGTGTTAGACCCAAGTCTAAACACAACATTCATTTACATTTCATATAAACTTCATATACATGATCTGAAGATAATTTTATGTAATATTTTTAATGATTTTGCGCATAAAAACAAAGTTTGTGTTAATTACTTCTCTGTAAAATTTCCCACTTGTAGCATCATGTCAGTGCTCAAAACATTTTGGACTTTGGAGCATTTCAGATTTTTAATTTTAGGATTAGGAATTCTCAATCTATAATTCACTTAATCTTCATTACCAGCTTTTGAAGCAAGGGGTATCATCACATTCATTTTACAGATGAGAAAACTGAGGCCCATGTAACTATTGAGAAAAAAGCCATACTGAAACCCCAAGAAACTTGTCTGGCCTTTCTCCCCTACTCCACAGGACTGTACCACTTGAACCCTATTAATACTTATTCTCAAGAGTAGAAAACAATCTCCTCTTGGGTATGCAAAGTTCCTCTTGCTTGGCCTCTGCTTGTTTGGACAAAGCAAAGTAAAAAAAAAATGTGCTTCTACTAAAGACAAATGCTGCAGGTCAGAGCAGATGCTGGTTTCATTTATAAAACAATTCTGTAAAAAATGCTCATGGTTAAATGGGATGCAAGTATAACCAGTGAGCTTCATGCTTTTACTTTTTTTTCAGAAATGCAGTTTCATGTCTGGCTCTAATATCACCCACAGCTTTTCAGAGCAACCTGGACCACATCCAAACAGCTGTTCCTGCAGTAGAAACAGGATTCCCTGCATCTTGCTGTGTTCCCATTTATGATGTTCCATTCTAGACAGTGATTCTCAAACTCTCTGTGGTGAAGGACTAGCTGTTGGTAGTGGTGGTGTCATTTTAATTCCCATCCATTGCAGAACAGTATTTGTAAAATACAATAAAACCAAATGGTTAAAAAAGGGATCCTGTTCTTGGATTATTGCGGTAATATCGAATAACAATCAATGTTTTTAAAATGGTAATCTTAATATCTGAACTTATTGTGTAGGAGACTGAGCCACACTTTGGGTAATTTTACTTTAGACATAGTCTTACAACCCAGAATTCAGGTTATAGCTACGGATTTTTATATGTAGGCTCTAGAAAATTCTGAAATCCTGACCAGCCTTTTAAAATAAATGAGAGACCTTCCTACCCTGACGACAAAATGTCGAACAATGTCACTGCTGCTCCTCCCTATTCTAAAGCAGAGTTGAAAGTAAAACCTTACAAAATATTTGACAAGTACTGTAGTTTTATTTCCAAGAATTCAAAGGTTTTTTAACCTAGAAATATTTGATATATTTAATTATATCTAGAAAGTATATAAATACTTCATTGACCTCAACTGGAAATGTAAATTAAATCCCCCTTGTTTTACATATATTTAGCTGAACTTTGGTTTAGAATGTTATAACGCACAGTGCATAACATATGCATACACTATTGTCCAACTTCAATACACAAGCTTACCATTTCTTCGTGTAAATTTAATCAGCCTTCAGAGTTAAGGAAAATTTGGTATTTCTCTTATCTTGACACATTTCCTTTCTTGCTTTTACAATATGTCTTAGCCATCTGTCTTTCTGTGCCATACATTATTTTAAGACGTCATTTGGTCCATGCGATTTCAAGACCCTTGAACTTTGATACAGACCTGCATCTGCCTGTCTGCCTTAGTTTCATAATCTAAATTTACATGTAGTCCACTTTCTGCCTCCAGTTATAACACATCAGATTTGTATCACAGTAACACTTCATAAAACACTGATATAAATTTTCAAATAACCGTCAGGTGTGTCTTTGAGAAGGTGGCTATAAATCAAGAATGCACATACACTGTTTAATTAAAATTCGCCAAAGGAACTTGATGTTTAAAGAATTCTACAATAGTTTCTTCTGTATATCAAAAGAGAGAGAGAGAAAGAAAAAATAGTTTTGCACAGTACATAAGCACCACCAAGTTTATCAATATTTTTTATTTTTACTACAGGTTTGTTTAACTGGGTCAGAGAGTTTAAGACTTTTGATCTTTTTTTCCCTTCATCTAGGTGTCCAAGTATTTCAAAAATAAACAGTGTGAAATGAAATAAACTAGGAAAGGAAAAATTATCTAGAAACAACCCAAAGTAAATATTATTATTATTTTACCTGGCATAGCTTACAAGTGCATGCATGAGATTAAATTGTTAGTCTTTCCAAATTAACAGAAATAATTCATTATGAAGCTTAATGTATTTCTTAGAAACGGTAAAAAACAAAGAGCAAACAAACCAAAAAACCAAAAAGCCTCTCACTCTGGGAAGTTTTTATGGGTCTCATTTTTAGAAACTAAATTACAATATGAAAAAAACAGCAGAGAAAATAAAGTATCACAAGTTATATATTTAATTACCATTCCTAACCACAATTTAATTTTTTTTTTTTAATTTGCCAATCATGAACCATTTGAAGTGTATGGCCTGGGTGAATTTGTAATTCAATCTATTTTGTTTAAGAATCCATTAACTTTTCAAAAATGTTCCCAGATCAATGTCGTGGCCTTCTGGCTATTCGCGGTGGATGTGGCTCTTCTTGGGACTGTCACTGTGCCCTGCAATACTTACTCCATCAGCCAGAAGTGAAGTACTTTCCTTAAAGGATTTTGGGCTCAAAGAGTTGTTTATGTAAGCACAAAAATAAAAATAACTTTCCATTGAAGGCTTTGTGGGTGAGGAAGGGAAAAGAATGATAAAGTTGCACTTGGGCAATAATGAATTTTGTAGACTTCTTTCCCAGAGTGTCAAAAATAATTCAGCTAAGGGCAAGAAACGCAAGTAATGAGCTAAATAAACATATTTTATGACTCAAAAGAAAAATTTCTTCTGGATGCATACTGGAGTTATCTGGTTTGATTAGAAACACATCTAGGAAAGAATTTTCAAGTTCTAGACTAAAAGGAATGACATAGTGTAAATTTAGAATACATGGGACGGCCATGAGTAAAAGTATACCAGGCCATGATTAAGAGTATATCATTGATTTTGGTGCCCGGGCAAGATGGCAGAATAGGAACAGCTTTGGTCTGCAGCTCCCAGCAAGACCAATGCAGAAAGGTGGGTGACTTCTGCATTTCCAACTGAGGTACCCAGTTCATCTCACTGGGACTGGTTGGACAGTGGGTGCAACCCACGGAGGGTGAGCCAAAGCAGGGTAGATTGTTGCCTCACCTGGGAAGCACAAGGGGTCAGGGAACTCCCTCCCTAGCCAAGGGAAGCCATGAGGGACTGTGCCTTGAGGAACAATGCACTCTGGCACAGACACTACACTTTTTCCGTGGTCTTTACAACCTGCAGACCAGGAGATTCCCTCGGGTGCCTATATGACCAGGGCCCTGGGTTTCAAGCACAAAGCTGGGAAGCCATTTGTGCAGACACCTAGCTAGTTGCAGGAGTTTTTTTTTTTTTTTTACCCCATACTCCAGTGCTGCTTGGAATGCCAGCAAGACAGAACCATTCACTCCCCTGGAAACAGGTCTGAAGCCAGGGAGCCTAGTGGTCTTGCTCAGCAGATCTGACTCCCACAGAGCCCAGCAAGCTAAGATTCACTGGCTTGAAATTCTTGCTGCCAGCACAGCAGTCTGAAGTCGACCTGAGATGCTTGAGCTTGGTGGGGAGAGGGATGTTCACCATTACTGAGGCTTGAGTAGGCGATATTCCCCTTACAGTGTAAACAAAGCCATGTAGAAGTTTTGATGCGGCTAACCCCACCGCAGAGCCACAAAGCCACTGTAGCTATGCTGCCTCTCTAGATTCCTCCTCTCTGGGCAGGGAATCTCTGAAAGAAAGGCAGCAGCTCCAGTCAGGGACTTAGAGATAAAACTCCCATCTCTCTGAGACAGAGTACCAGGAGGAAGGTGTGGCTGTGGGCACAGCTTCAGCAGACTTAAATGTTCCTCTCTGCTGGCTTTGAAGAGAGCAGCGGAACTCCCAGCACAGCACTCAAGCTCTGCTAAGGGACAAACTGCCTCCTCAAGTGGGTCTTCCTGACATGCCTCCTGATGGGGAGACACCTCCCAGCAGGGGTCAACAGACACCTCATATAGACGAGATCCAGCTGGCATCTGGCAGGTGCCCTTCTAGGCCGAAGCTTCCAGAAAAAGAAACAGGCAATGATCTTTGCTGTTCTGCAGCTTCCTCTGGTGATACCCAGGCAAACAGAGTCTGGAGTGAACCTCTAGCAAACTCCAGCAGGACTGTAGCAAAGGGGCCTGACTACTAGAAAGAAAACTAACAAACAGGAAACAGTAGCCTCAACATCAACAAAAAGGACAAACACTCAAAAATGCCTTCCCGAGGTTACCAACATCAAAGACTAAAGTTAGACAAATCCATGAAGATGAGGAAAAACCAGTGCAAAAGGCTAAACATTAAAAAAATCAGAATGCCTCTTCTCCTCCAAAGGATCACAGTTCCTTGCCAGCAGGGAACTGAACTGGACAAAGAATGAATTTGATGACTTGACAAAAGTAGGCTTCAGAAGGTGAGTAATAACAAACTCCAAGCTAAAGGAGCATATTCTAACCCAGTGCAAGGAAGCCAAGAACCTGGAAAAAAGGCTAGATGAATTGCTAACTAGAATAACCAATTTACAGAAGAACATAAATGACCTGATGGAGCTGAAAAACACAGCATGAGAACTTTGTGAAGCATAAACAAGTATCAATAGCCAAATCAATCAAGTGGAAGAAAGGATATCAGAGTTTGAAGATTAACTTAATGAAATGAAGCATGAAGACAAGAATAAAGAAAAAAGAATGAAAAGGAAAGAAAAAAGCCTCCAAGAAATATGGGACTATGTGAAGAGACCAAACCAAAGTTTGATTGGTGTACTTGAAAGTGATGGGGAGAATGGAACCAAGTTGGAAAGCACTCTTTAGGATATTATCCAGGAGAACTTCCCTAACCTAGCAAGAGAGGCCAACATTCAAATTCCAGAAATACAGAGAATACCACAAAGACACTCCTTGAGAAGAGCAACCCCAACACATATAATTGTCAGATTCACCAAGGTTCAAATGAAGAAGCAAATGTTAATGGCAGCCAGAGAAAAAGGTCAGGTTACCCACAAAGGCAAGCCCATCGTACTAACAGCAGATCTCTCCACAGAAACCCTATAAGCCAGAAGAGAGTGGGGGCCAACATTCAACATTCTTCAAGAAAAGAATTTTCAACCCAGAATTTCATATCCAGACAAACTAAGCTTCATAAGTGACGGAGAAATAAAAACCTTTACAGACAAGCAAATGCTGAGGGATTTTGTCACCACCAGGCCTGCCTTACAAGAACTCCTGAAAAAAGCACTACATATGGAAAGAAAAAACCAGTAGCAGCCACTGAAAACACATACCAAATTGTAAAGACCATAGACTCTATGAAAAAACTACATCAACTAAAGGGAAAAATAACCAGTTAGCATCATAATGACAGGATCAGATTAACACATAACAATATTAACCTTAAATGTAAACAGGCTAAATGCCCCAAATAAAAGACACAGACTGGCAAATTGGATAAATATTCAAGACCCATCAGTGTGCTGTATTCAGGAGACCCATATCACGTGCAAAGGCACACATAAGCTAAAACTAAAGAAATGAAGAAATATTTACCAAGCAAATGGAAAGCAAAAAAAAAAAAGCAGGGATTGCAGTCCTAGTCACTGATAAAACCAATAAAGATTAAAAAAGAAAAAAAAAAGACAAAGAAGGGCATTACATAATGGTAAAGGGATCAATGCAACAAGAAGAGCTAATCATCCTAAATATATATGCACCTAATACAGAGCACCCAGTTTCATAAGGTTAGTTCTTAGAGACCTACAAAAAGACTTAGACTCCCACACAATAATAGTGGGAGACTTTAACACACCACTGTCAATATTAGACAGATCAATGAGACAGCAAATCAATAAGGATATTTAGAACTTCAACTCAGCTCTGGACCAAGCAGACCTACTAGACATCTACAGAACTCTCCACCCCCAAATCAACAGAATATACATTCTTCTCAGCACCACATGGCACTTATTCTAAAATTGACCATGTAATTGGAAATAAAACACTCCTCAGCAAATGCAAAAGAATGGAAATCAAAACAGTCTCTCAGACCACAGTGCAATCAAATTAGAACTCAGGATTAAGAAACTTACACAAAACTGAACAACTACATGAAAACTGAACAACTTGCTCCTGAATGACTACTGGATAAAGAACAAAATTAAGGCAGAAATAATGATTTTGTTGGAACCAATGAGAACAAAGACATAACGTACCACAATCTCTAGAAAACAGCTAAAGCAGCATTTAGAGGAAAACTTATAGCACTAAATGCCCACAGGAGAAAGTAGGAAAGATCTAAAATCAACACCCTAACATCGCAACTAAAATAACTAGAGAAGCAAGAGCAAACTAATTCAAATGCTAGCAGAAGACAAGAAATAACTAAGATAAGAGCCAAACTGAATGAGATAGAGACACAAATAACCCGTGGAAAAAAAGAAATCAATGAATCTAAGGCTGGTTTTTTGAAAAGATTAACAAAATAGACAGACTGCTAAACAGACTAATAAAGAAGACAAGAGAGGAGAATCAAGTAGACACAATAAAAATGATAAAGGGGATATCACCACTGATTCTACAGAAATATGAACCACCATCAGAGAATACTACAAACACCTCTACACAAACTAGAAAATCTAGAAGAAATGGATAAATCCCTGGACACATACACTCTCCCAAGACTAAACCAAGAAGTCAAATCCCTGAATAGATCAGTAACAAGTTCTGAAATTGAGGCAATAATTAATAGCCTACCAACCAAAAAGAAGCCCAGGACCAGATGGATGCACAGCCAAATTCTAACAGAGGTACAAAGAGGAACTGGTACCATTCCTTCTAAAACTATTCCAAGCAATAGAAAAAGAGGGACTCCTCCCTAACTGTTTTTATGAGGTCAGCATCATCCTGATGCCAAAACCTGACAAAGACACAGCGAAAAAGGAAAATTTCAGGCCAATATCCCTGATGAACATTGATGCGAATATCCTCAATAAAATACTGGCAAACCGAATACAACAGCACATTAAAAAGCTTATCCACCACAATCAAGTTGGCTTCATCCTTGGGATCCAAGGCTGGATCAACATACAGAAATCAATAAACATAACCCATCACATAAACAGAACCAATGACAAAAACCACATAATTATCTCAATAGATACAGAAAAGGGCTTCGATAAAATTTAACACCCCTTCATGCTAAAAACTCTCAATAAAATAGGTTATTGATAGAATGTATCTGAAAATATAATAGCTATTTAAGACAAACCACAGCCAATATCATACAGAATGGGCAAAAGCTGGAAGCATTTCCTTTGAAAACCAGCACAAGACAAGGTTGCCCTCTCTCACCACTCCTATTTAATAGTATGGGAAGTTCTGGCCAGGGCAATCAGGCAAGAGAAAGAAATAAAGGTATTCAAATAGGAAGAGAGGAAATCAAATTGTCTCTGTTTGCAGATGACATAATTGTATATTTAGAAAACCCTATCATCTCAGCCCAAAATCTCCTGAAGCTGATAAGCAACTTCAGCAAAGTCTCAGAATACAAAATCAATGTGCAAAAATCACAAGCATTCCTACACACCAATAACAGACAAACGGACAGCTAAATCATGAATGAACTCCTATTCGCAATTGCTACAAAGAGAATAAAATACCTAGGAATACAACCTACAAGAGATGTGACAGACCTCTTCAAGGAGAACTACAAATCACTGCTCAAGGAAATCAGAGAGGGCAAAAACAGATGGAAAAACATTTCACGCTCATGGGTAGGTAGAATCAATATCATGAAAATGGCCATACTGCTCAAAGTAATTTATAGATTCAATGCTATTCCCATCAAGGTACCATTGAGTTTCTTCACAGAATTAGAAAAAACTACTTTAAGTTTCATATGGAACCAAAAAACAGCCCGTCCTATAGCCAAGACAACCCAAAGCAAAAAGAACAAAGCTGGAGGCATCACATTACCTGACTTCAAACTCTACTACAAGGCTACAGTAACCAGAAGAACTTGGTATGTACCAAAACAGATATATAGACCAATGGAGTGGAAGAGAGGCCTCAGAAATAACACCACACATCTACAATCATCTGATCTTTGATAAACCTCACAAAAACAAACAATGGGGAAAGGATTCTCCATTTAATAAATAGTGTTGGGAAAACTGGCTAGCTATATGCAGAAAACTGAAGCTGAACCCCTTCCTTACACCTTATACAAAAATCAACTCAAGATGGAATTCAAGATTTAAATGTAAGACCTAAAACCAAAGAAACCCTAGAAGAAAATCTAGGCAATACCTACCATTCAGGACATAGACAAGGGCAAAGACTTCATGACTAAAACACCAAAAGCAATGGCAACAAAAGCCAAAATTGACAAATGTGACCTAATTAAACCAAAAAGCTTCTGCACAGCAAAAGAAACTATCATCAGAGTGAACAGGCAACCTACAGAATGGGAGAAATTTTTCCAATCTACCTATCTGACAAAGGGCTAATATCCAGAATCTATAAGGAACTTAAACAAATTTACAAGAAAAAAACAAACAACCCCATCAAAAAGTGGGCAAAGGATATGAACAGATACTTTTCAAAAGAAGACAGTTATGCAGCCAATAAATGTATGAAAAAAAGCTCATCATAATTGGTCATTAGAGAAATGCAAATCAAAACAATAATGAGATACCATCTCACTCAAGTTTAAATGGCAATCATTAAAAAGTCAGGAAACAACAGATGCTAGAGAGGATGTGGAGAAATAGGAACACTTTTACAGTGTTGGTGGGAGTGTAAATTAGTTCAATCATTGTAGAAGATGGTGTGGCAATTCCTCAAGGATCTAGAACTAGAAATACCATTTGGCCCAGCGAGCCCATTACTGGGCATATACCCAAAGGATTATAAATAATTCTACTATAAAGATATATGCACACGTATGTTTACGCAGCACTATTCACAATAACAAAGACTTGGAACCAACTCAAATGCCCAACAATGATAGACTGGATAAAGAAAATGTGGCACATATACACAATAAAATACTGTGCAGCCATAAAAAAGGATGAGTTCATGTCCTTTGCAGGGACGTGGATAAAGCTAGAAACCATTATTCTCAGTAAACTAACACAGGAACAGAAAACCAAATACCACATGTTCTCATTCATAAGTGAGAGCTGAACAACGAGAACATATGGGCACAGGGAGGAGAACATCACACACTGGGGCCTGTTGGCAGTTGGGGGCAAGAAGGAGGATAGCATTAGGAGAAATACCTAATGCAGATGATGGGTTGATGGATGCAGCAAACTACCATCACACCTATGTAGGAAGTCTGCATGTTCTGCACATGTATCCCAGAACTTAAATTATAATAATTTTTTTAAAAAAGAGTGTACTATTTGGAAAAAGGAAAGATAGGTAAAACAACTCAAAGAAAACTCAAGGTATAAAAATCTAAATCCCAAGGAAACAGTCATGTTAAGAATAATCAAAAATAACTATAAATCTGCTCAATATGAGTTGACGTCAATGAAAAATGTAACTACTGGTTAATGGATGGTATTTTATTAAGAATATTTCCAGTATACCATATACGAGACCTTTTCTGTGTGCTTTGCTTAAAAGTTTTTTTAATTAGATTTCCAAGGGCAAAAGAAATTATTATCTATATTAAACTTTTATACATATCTATACATACATATGTACAAGTGCATAATGGCCTTTTATGACCCAACTTTGGTGCTCGAACAGGTGATCAAGGCAGCAGAAGAGAAGCAATATTGGAAACAATACTCAGAGGTTATTGGAGAAAGTTGTACATGGAGCAAGTTTTGGAGATAGAAAGGTCACTGAGAAACCAGTAGTGGAGTTCAGATTAACATAGAACATTAGTTTCTGTAGATGTCAGAGTCACCAAGAAATGAGCAGTAAAGTTTGCATTTATCTCTGAAGAAAGTCTCATTAGCTGTGTTAGTAACATCTGCAGAGTTTCTAGTCAGCTGAACGTATACAGACCGTTCCTACCACTTCTTCCTCGGGGTCCCCTTGAGCTGTCAGGTAGGTCACCCTAAACTGCTGCACATCGCTGTCAGAAATGTCCCATTTTACCCGCAGGCTAGAAGTGGTTTCATCACCTATAACAAGGTTTCTGATTCCCATCTGGAAAACTGGAATAAATACAACCAAGTATTAAAAAACTTTTAACCCATTATATTCCAAAATGGGCCACAGAGACTACCTGTGGGGTGGCAGCAAGCATCATTTAATGATCCCTGTAATAGAGATCCATATGAGGCAAGAAGAGCTCAGCTATGGTACTTAGCGGGGAGGCATGATACCTATTAGGTATCATGCAAATAAAAGTGGGATTAAGAGATGCTTACAAGATGAGACCATGGAGCCCTCAAAACTATTAGTTCTGTATATACACTAGTGAAGAGAACTGGGGAGAAGCCCTGAGACTAGAAACCAGCCCATGGAACCCAAAGGAGAGCATGGTCATGAGAAACTCATACTAGTGCTCTGTGGACAAGTGAGCATGGTGGGCCAGACCTTGTCCACCTCTGTGTGTAATCCAGCAGCCAACACATATCCCAATCACCTGCCTCCGCCCCCATTTCTTTTTTAACACGCAAATCTCTCACTCAGGCTGCCTTTACCCATTCAGCCCACACAAACACTATCTTTTCTCTTAAACTTGTCCAAACTCCTTTACCCATGTTTTCTGGCACATTCATGCACATTTCTCAAAATGTCTGCTCTCTTATTTGTCCCGTTTTTCCCCCTAATTCTCTCAAAATGTCTGCTCCCTTATTTGTCTCATTTTTTTCTTTCCTCTTCTACCCTAACTTTATTTCCTTTTATCTATCTCTTCTCATTCTCCTTTCTTTTCATTCATGTATTAATTCATTTAGAAAATATTCATTGAACTTTTCCTGTGTGTCAGACTGTTAGAGCTTTGGTTTTTATATAGTTATTAACTCAACAAAAATAGTAAAAGTGTCACAGAGGAAGTAGTAGATTGACATTTACCTGGCAACATTGCAGGGGGGCTACCAGGCAATGGGAATGGGAGGGAACTTCTCACATTCAGGGCAAGGTGTTGGGGATGGCAAGAGAAAATGGGGGAAGCATAGGAAATATGGTTGAGGCCAGAAAGGGAAGCAGGACCCAACCAGAAAAGACCTTGGATGCCATAAAAGAGACTTTAGAACACAAAGAAGGGCTTGATAAAGATTAATTGAAGAATAAATGAATCAGCGAATGGGTAATGGCATGCCGTTGAAGGGTCTTAGAGAAGTAAATAAATGATATTATCAAATTGTGTTTCACCAAGTTGACTCTGACAGCCAGTTGGGAGGTATGTTACAGTGAAGGAGAAAGCTAAGCTGAGGGAGGAAATAGCTAATATAGGAAAAACAATAGACCGGCCAAGTCTCAGTTACCCACAGAAATGCAAGGAAAACACGATAAGAAAAATTCTCAATAAGGCCAGGCATGATGGCTCATGCTTGTAATCCCAGCACTTTGGGAGGCCAAGGAAGAAGGATCACTTGAGCTCAGGAGTTAAAGATCAGCCTGGGCAACATGGTGAGACCTCATCTCTACTAAAATTCAAAACAGCCAGGTGTGGTGGCACATGCCTGTAGTCCCAGCTACTTGCGGGGCTGAGGCAAGAGGATAGCCTGAGCCCAGGAAGTCAAGGCTGTAGTGGGCCTTGATCGTGCCACTGCACTCCAACCTGGATGACAGAGTGAAACTCTATCTCTAAAAGAAGAAAAGAGAAAAGAAGGGGAATTCTCAACAGAGAATAACAGAAGTCACTGAGAGAGAGAGGAGGGCAAAGACCCCTGGGGAGGCAGCTACATTAACATCTCAGGTAAGGTGCTTGAGCACCCAAGACAAAGATGAAAGAGGCAGAGTGATGTATCAGTGAGATCAATTGACTAGGAGACCCATGGGCATTTAGTGGCAAAGAAGAGGTTGAGAGGCTCTGAGAGGAGGGAAATTTGAACCAGTGTGCCAGAGAAGGAAGGGAGGGTCATCTCTTTTCCTGACTGATAATAAATAAAACCAAGATAACATCTGTTTAAACAAAATTTTTAAAGTGGGGAAACAGGCTACTATTTGACCTTACCTGAAGTCACAGGTGTGGTAGGCACTACGGTTGTAGCTGGTTCTGTCCAAACACTATCAACTAAAAACAACATATTACTTTAAAATGCTGTAAAAATAGTAACTGTCCATTTGTATATAGCATTTTGTATCTTTCAAAGAACATTTCACCCGTATTATCTCACTTGCTTCCCACAACAAACATGACTATGGTTAGAAGACCAAAGAAGTGAATTATAAGTAAGGCAGACATGTCTGTTCCACAGATAAAGAAACTGAAACCCTTATTTATGTTAAAGTTTCTCATCACAGACACCAGGCTTCACATAAACATTTGAACTGCATCTACAAAATTGTGAAACCACCCAATTACTTTGAAATAGGGGCATAGCCACGGTAATTAAGGAAAATTAGGCAGTGCTGTAGACCGAGCTGTGAAAGGGCTGCCAAACAGGACCACCATGGAGTGCAATGTGCTTAGACAAGCAGTGCATCTTCCATTTCTTACAGCCACCGTGGGCATACAGCAGAATGAAGTGCAGATGTGGTGCTCTTCCCAGATCCTCTTTTTAGAGTCAACACACCCATCCACTTGGTGCTGGAACACTGCCTGCCAACAGTTCATAGCTCTGGGAACTGTCTTGCCTGAGTTCATGGCCTCTGTCAGGGGATGGCTCACCTCCAGCAACTGGAGATGCAAGGTTATGAAGTCTCAGTCCCTTTGCCTCAATTTGGGACAATTCAGAAGGGTCATCCTACCAATGGCCCTTCATTATAGCAAGACTAGCTAAGGGTTCAGTTTCAACTTCTTTCCATGCCCCGTCCTGCTGTCCTCAGTTTTTTACATAAGCTTCTCCCAGCTGCACTCTTCAATAAACTTTCTGGCTGCAATTTTCTGTCTAGAATCTGGTTCCAGGGAACCCAATCTAAGGCAATTTAATATGTGGTCAATACCTCATATTTCAAAAATGAAGAGATGAATGAATCAGCAAGTAAATTTTGTACAAGATTCTTGGAGCCAATATCAACTTGGAAAATTCCAGAAACTCTTTCACATGTTGGCCCTGGGTTTATTTGTTTGCCAATCTATTCATTTGTAAGTTATTTTACCTATCCATGCATACATCCATTCATCTATCCATTCATCCATCCATTCGATGGGTATTTATTCTACAGTTAACATGTACCAAATACTGTGCTAAGTCCTGGGGAATATGACGGTTAGCAAAACACATATGGTCCCTGCTTTCATGGTGATCATAGTCTGGGAAACTAAGATGCTTTATATACTGGTTTCACTGAAGGTGAGGATATATGAAGAATTCTGAGGGACAAAGGGATACTGAAGCTTCCACAGCCAAGGAAGCAGATGGGGAGGGAAATGGATGGAGTAAAGAGGGATTATGAGAGCAGCTGAAATGCACTGTGGCCAGACCAAGACTTACGTGTGGTCCCAACAGCAGTCACCACCTCACTCTCACTTCCATCATCAAGTACGGCCAATAGTGAAACTTCATACTCCGTACCGGGCTCCAGGCCTTCAATAACATATGAATCCTGCTCTTCTTTTAAGGCAACCTGAAATGTATTTTGGTGCTTAGTAACTATCCTTATTTGAAAAAGAAAAGAAAAAATGTTGTTATGAGCATAAGGAAGAAACAACCAATCATAAAGAACTCCAGGCTACTGAAGTCCATTTTAAGATCAAGCTGGAGCCTTTATTTCTTTCAATCCCCTCAGCAAATAAATTACTAATATTGTAAAAGTGACATTTTAAAGTTGTATTAAATGTCATTTATTAAAGTCAAAGAGTCTGAAAATATATAAAGTATATAACTAAAGCTCTGGTAACAACACATGATAATATTAGGAAAATCATAACATTTGACATTTCTAAAACTCTAAGCCATGTAAAATATTAATTACTTCTGGGATTCTTAATATATTTTAAAGTGAAGACCAACTCCAGCAGCAGTAGGTATTTACTAATGCTCCGGATTAATTTTCAGTCTGTTTCAGACAACTCACCTCCTCAGTCTTCCCTCCATAGACTGGAATCCACATCAATTTGTGTAGCCCTTCATCAGCTGAGAGGGGATGCCAGGTCACCCTAAAACTGTCTGTCGTCACCTCATCAATTTCTAAGTATTGCTGGGCTGGAACTTCCTCTGTAAACCAAGGAAGGAGATTTTGTTAGGGAAATGAGAAATCAAGAAAGCCAAAACCCAAGTATCTCCCAGGGGTGTCGAAGACTCTTTGAGGAATCTTTTGCTTCAGGAAAACACAGGGAAGAAGGGGAATCAGGGCCCATCAGTCTAGGCTAGCCTTCCATTTCTGTTTCCAGCATTCACCAATATCATAAATTAGAGAAACCATGGAAATAACAGATCTTAAAATTTTTCCAATAATTTCCAAAATTCTTAGCTTTTCTACTTGGCTGTTTTCATTAACTATAAAAACCAAGGTTGCCATATTTATTTTTTTAAAAAATAATATTATTTTCCAAGTATCTTGAGGAAATTAATAAAATAGTACCCTAGGTACCTAAGAAAACTTCTCTTTTAGTTCTATTTGCTTTAGTGGCTAAATAGCTCCCTGGTATTAATCCTGGAAAAGAACCTTCAATCTTTTAACTTGTACATATTGTGGTCATCAGAAATGAAATCCAATTGATCAGGCCTTCCACTGTTTCAGAGCTTACACACTTCTGGGATATACAAGAGAAAGTATAACACCCAACTGCATCCAAAATAAATTGTCAAAGAATTGATTTTTATTCTTTGAAGTCAGGCTTTTTCTAAAACAAAAAACAAAAAGCAAACAACTTTTTGATGAGACACCATGAGAATCCCAACTAGAATTAGCTTTCTGGAGATTTTGTTAAGTTACTGAATTTTTCCATGAACATTATTTCTCAATTCTGCTTCTTTCTTGTCTCTCTCCAAATTATCTTCTCATCTCCTCAGTAAAGATTACATTTGTTTACAAGTGCAATCCATGATAAGTTCAGAAAACAAACAATAGAATTGTTGCAACCAAGAGACAAAAAGTAGCTACAGGGTACATATAGAAAATAAAAATAATATATTCATGTCTTATATTTAATTTTAGTGTTTAAAATATTATTTATTGTTATATGAAAATTTCAGTCTTCAGAAAAATCATCATTGGCTACAGACTGATGCAATGAGCTAAAAAGTATGAAACTATCATTTTTGTAGGTCAAAAACTGTTGGATATCAGCAATTTTGGAAATTCCACTTAACACACATAATCATTTGAATGGAAGAAGTATATAGAAGTTTTACATTAAGGAATGAAAGTAAAAGGTATAAAATTAGGAAGAAGAAAACATATTTTTTTTAAAAAAAACTGAGACCTTTTAAGTTTAGATAGTCTAAAGTCTCTCTTCCTTGCTTTGATAAAAAATAATAAGCCAGTACACATATGAGTCATCTGATTGTTCATTTGTTAATGATAACACATACAAGAAATAAAAATTAAAATGCAATCTCTTCAAACTCACAACTAAAGAAGGTGCTTTGGGTTCTGTTTTCTATGTATTAATAGCTACCCTTGAAACCCTTCAAAACGTAATGAGGCTGCTTACCTGTGGTAAAAACTCCAGTCAGAGGCTCTGACTGTCCTTCATCATAGATGGAGAAAATAGCAACAGTATACTCAGTGAGAGGTGTCAAGCCTTTCAGAGGGAATGTAGTAATAGGATCAACTTCAACCTGTCAAAGAAAGAAGTCATCATAATAGCTCTGTATAATGCTCTCTAGATATAAGAATCATTTTATTATTGTCTGCAGCTCACTTGGCTGACAGCAAAGCTATAAATACTGTAAAATAAATTACTGAATTACAAAAACAGCCAGTTTATATATATACATTTCTAATCTTATACCCTTAGATTACCCATCAGTTAATTCTCAGGACAACTTTGCAATCAATATTCTTTCCATTCATTCCAGATACGAAGTGCAGACAATTTAAGAGGCTGATATAAATACAGATAATGTTTCCAGCTAGATCTGCTAGTAGCAGCCAGTTTTTTGCTTCACTGCCTGGGCTCTGCTGTCCCCATAGCTAAGTAACACATGATGACTCCTATAAGAGTTGTACAGGTAAGCAACGATGCTGGAAAAGAATCGAGGAACAGGCCGGGTGCAGTGGCTCACATCTGTAATCCCAGCACTTTGGGAGACCAAAGCGGCAGATCACAAGGTCAAGAGATAGAGACCATCCTGGCCAACACGGTGAAACCCCGTCTCTACTAAAAATATAAAAAAAATTAGTCAGGCGTGGTGGCACGCGCCTGTGGTCCCAGCTACTCGGGAGGCTGAGGCGGAAGAATCGCTTGAACCCAGGAGGCGAAGGTTGCAGTGAGCCGAGATTGCGCCACTGCACTCCCGCCTGGTGATAGAGTGAGACTCCATATCAAAAAAAAAGAATCGGGGAAATTAATACTAAAGAAAATGGTAAATATTTGAAACATTCTTCTATCTTCCACAGAAAGACATATTTGATGAAAGCATGTATCTTGGCTGTCATAATCTGGGGCACCACCTTTTCTTTCTACCATACTCCGGTGGCCTCCTGGGCTCCAGCCACACTGGCCTCCTTTCAGGCCCTTGCTTTTCCCACCTCAAGGCCTTAGCACATGCAGTTCACTCTGTCTGTGACCCTATTTCCCATCTCCTGTCAAAATTAAGCCTTCTTCCTTTATCACGGCTATGCTTAAATATCATCTCCTGAGAGGAGGTTTCTCTTTCCACCTGTTTCCACCTATGAGTAGGGTTATTCTCTGACAGTTGCCTTGTTGTTTCCTCCTTGGCACCAATGGCAACCTGGAATTACTTTATTTACCTACATATTTATTGTCTGTCTCCTGCATAGAGTATAAGCTCCTTGAGGGCAAGATCTTGTTCAGTTTCTTCACCACTGTATGTTGAATTGTATTTTTTTGCGTGAATAGAATAAGTAAATTAAAATGAAGGGGGCCGAGCGCGGCGGCTCACATCTGTAATCCCAACACTTTGGGAGGCCGAGGAGGGCAGATCACAAATTCAGGAGACCGAGATCATCCTGGCCAACATGGTGAAACTCCATCTCTCCTAAAATACAAAAAATTAGCTGGGCATAGTCCCAGCTACTCAGAAGACTGAGGCAGGGAAATCGCTTGAACAGGAGGCAGAGGTTGCAGTGAGCCAAGATAGTACTGCTGCACTCCAGCCTGGGGACAGAGCAAGACTCCATCTCAAAAAAAAAAAAAAAAAAAAAGGATGAAGGCACCAAAAAACTGTTGCTTAAAAGAGGTGAGAAAGGTCTCCTCTAGACCAAGGGCCAGTCCAGAAGCCATACACATCTCTAAAGAATCAACTGTAGGTCAAAAAAGAGTGCCAACCCTGAATAAAAGAGCTATCATTCTACTGTATCATTGTACTGTACTGAGCCACTCTTGTGGAGAGGGCCAGCGAATCCCAGCCTTTTCAGACACTCTAGTTGAGGTGTCACACATGGGTGTGAAGTCGTCCTAGAAGTTCTGGTCCAGCCATATTCCCAGATGAATGCACGAATCACCTCCGCTGACACCACATGGCAGAGCCCAGCTGTCCCTGCTGAGTTCTCCTGCATACTCCTGGGCTGCACGTTAAGCTGGAGTGTTGGTTACACACAACAGTTAACTGAATATATGGATTATCTTCTTCTGAATCAGGGATCGATAACATTATAGGTCATTTTTAGCACTTACTGTTTACTGCAGCCTGCAAATTGTCTGCATGCTTTATACGCATTCACTTATTGAATCCTTATCACAGTCCTGTAGGGGAGCTAATTATTACTCCCAATTTGAAAATGGAAAAAATGAGATTCCAAAAGTTAAGGAACTTGCCCAAGAAGAAAACAGTTAGTACACAAGACTTAAACACAGGCGTTTCAGGCTCTAAATCCTATGCTCCTAAACACTATTTAAATATGGATTCATTATTTAAGCTCATAGAAAATACAAACTCATGTTAAAAATGTGAGTTCAAACATATTTCCTAACTGCTAGTTACATATCGCTTTCTGTTGTTTTGAATGGTCATCGCTGAGATTTACTGAGCACTTACAAAGAGTCAGGGACTTGATATACATCTTACTTACAGTCTCTCCTGCTCACCTTCACTCACCAAATGCTAGGTGCTTTTACAATTATTATCCAAAGGAAAAGCTGAGGCCCAAACAGCTTACCTAACTTGTCCTGAGCTGTAAAACTGTTATCTGGAATGTCTAGTTAGGTCTTGACCTTGTTTCTAAGTTTCAAATCTGTGACAAACAGGAATTTTGCAAAGATGTCAAACATACATAAAAGCAGTTAAAATCTAGGTACTAGATTCTTAGGTACACCAAATGGGAAAAAGGACTAAAAGGAGAAACGTGTGTGTGTGTGTGTCTGTTAAAAAAAGGATCTTGTTTATTAAATATTTGATGCTGTATTCGATGTCTGTATCTTACATAATTTTAGCAGATTATTTTATTTCATCAAATGGAGACCTTATCATTTATTTTTATTAGTTAAAATATTACGTTTTAAACAATTAGTCCCAGAACTGATTTTTCTGGTAGTGTTTTACGATGTAAAAGAAAAATTTGAGGAAACAATAATGAATAGCCATGATCTCATTGTTATGTAACTATTTCTGAGAATTATTCTCAACCAGACTAGCTAAAAGTTTAACTTCAGCCTAATTTTGGAAGGGATGTAGAAAAAGGCCCTGATGAGGAACAAGGGATTTGGGCTCAACTCCAGGATCTACTGCTGAGTCACTGCTGTTAGGAACTGGACTCTCAAAACCCAAAAACTGGGGCCTTTGCATTTATAAAACTCAAATGGTAGCACTTAATTCTCTATCATGTTTTTGTGCTTCCAAAATCTTTTCACAGTAAATGCTACCTGAGATGACTGCTGTCCTTAGTTTGACAAGTCACACTTTGTCAGCATTTGGTTCTGTGAGGATTACACGAGGTATTCTCTTTAGAGCAGTGTACCTCCTGTAATCCTTGCAGAACCAAATCCTTACAGAACCAAACAGTGCCTGGCTCGTGGGAAGCACTTAACAAATGTTAGCCACCATTATCATCATCACCATCATTATCATCATCGCCATCATTATCAACATCATCATCACCATCATTATCATTAACCTCATCACTACCATCACCACCATCATCATTACTATCATCACCACCATCATCACCATCACCATCATCACCACCATCATCATCACCATCACCATCAACACCATCATCACCATCACCATCATCACCACCATCATCATCATCACCATCACCATCATCACCATCA
>NW_016107383.1:6260352-6284782 GCF_001604975.1 Cebus imitator | reverse complement strand
CACCATCACCATCATCACCATCACCATCATCACCACCATCATCACCACCATTGTCACCACCATCATCATCATCACCATCACCATCATCACGATCACCACCACCATCGTCACCACCATCATCATCACCATCATCACCACCATTGTCAACACCATCATCACCATCACCATCATCACCACCATCATCATCACCATCATCACCATCATTATCATAGTGTCATCATCATCATCATCATCAACATAGACATTTATTAAAATACGTGCTTCATTTTCCTTCCTTGGTCTCCAAAAAGTTGAGGCGAGGGGTAATGCAGAAAAGACAGAGGGAAGAAGAGGAGCGAGAGAAGGAAGATAAGAGAAGTAAAGCAGAAAAATACTGAGTGTAAAGCAAAAGCATTAATAATCAATTGCATGTTAGGTACTAAATAGATTTTAATTGAGACATTTTACAGTTCATTCCAGAATGTTTTTTGAGGATTTCTTAAAAACCCAGTTGTTACATTGTCTATAAATAGAAACTTAAATTCATAGAAATTAAAGCAAAATCCAATAGAAATATTCATCCTTAAAATTATATATTTTAAAATTAGGTAAAGTAATACTTTACTTTAATAAAAGATACATATCCAGCAAGCTCAAGTATCTATAGCATGGCTATGAATTAAGAAATGAGAAAACACACACACACACACACACACACACACACACACACACACACCCCAGTCAAAACAGGTGTTACAAAATCCATGCATGGCTTATGCTTATGCATTTTACTCAAATAAAATTTTCTGAAATCTTCATTCATAGTCCATTTTCTCATATTTTATGTTCAGTTTTACCAAACGTAACTTACCAGAAATAGCTAATTCTAGCAGCTTCCCCAGGATTGAAAAACACGACCAAAAAAACCCAAACATATGTTCTCAGCAAATATGTTGGTCTGGGGCAACACTTTGCAAAGACAAATAATAGAAAATAGTAGAAGAAGCTACAGCAGCTGCTACGGTCTGAAAGGTTGTGTCCCCCTACAGATTCATATGTTGGTACTTGATCTCCAATGCAGTAGTATTAAGAGATGGGGTCTTTGAGAGATGATTAGGTCATAAGGGACGAATGCCACTATTGGAGAGGCCCATGGGAGCTTGTCTGCCCCTTCCACCAAGTGAGGACATAGGTAGAAAGCTCCAACTATGAGGAATACACCTGCAAATTCAGATGCAGATGCCTTGATCTTAGACTTCTCAGCTTCCAGAACTGTGAACAATAAATTTCTGTTGTTGTTAAGTTTCCCAAGCTGGCACAGAGCCTCACTCCCGTAATTCCAGCACTTTGGGAAGCCAAGGCAGACGAATCACTGGAGACCAGGGGTTTGAGATCAGCCTGGGAAACTTGGCAAAACCTCATCTGTACAAAAATTAGCTAGGCACAGTGGTAGGCGCCTGTAGTCCCAGCTACTTGGGAGGCTGAGGTGGGAGGATCACCTGAGCCTGTGAAGTCAAGGATGCAGTGAGTCACGATCACACCACTGCATTCAACCTAGGTGACAGACACCCTGCCTCTAAATAAATAAATAAATAAAAGTTCCCCAGGAAAGGTATTTTGTTACAGAAAACCAAATGGACTGAGACAACAGCTATAATTTTTATTATATAATTATATTTATAAATATAACTGATATATAAGAAAGTTTGTTTTTGTTTCATTAAAAATTATTACCAAAGGGGGATGCTCTACAATGAACAAATATTTATTGGTGAATACAGTCATGTTATTTTGGTTGTTCAATGAGTCAACTCTTTTAAATTGGTAGGTTTTACATAAAAATAGAAATCACTGGTGTCTCTCCAAGAGTCTTAAGATCTGGCAGACCCTGCCTGGATTTCTATCCAGCAGGAATCAGTAGAAGCTGAGATTGGCTGTGTCTTGGATGCACACACTTCCCATCATAGCAGTCCCTAGTATCCCTATCATTGAAACTCATTGTCCATTATCACTTATCATTGGTCTTGCTTGTTGTCTTTATTTCAGCAGATAATTTCTTCTTTCTGCATTCATGTCCCCAAAATGGGAAGACAAAATACAGCCTAAGGGAGCAGTGGTTCATGTCCGTAATCCCAGCACTTTGGGAGGCCGAGGTGGGTGGATCGCCTGAGGTCAGGAGTTCGAGACCAGCCTGGGCAACATAGTGAAACCCCATCTCTACCAAAAATACAAAAATTATCTGGGCACAGTGAAGCACACCTGTAGTCCCAGCTACTCAGGAGGCTGAGGCAGGAGAATCACTTGAATCCAGGAAGCAGAGGTTGCTGTGAGCCAAGATTGTGCCATGGCACTCCAGCCTGAGTAACAGAATGAGACTGAATATCAAAGGATATTTATTCTAAGTTAGCCTCAAGAAAAACACATGGGAGTATTTCTTTGCAGGTGTTGTCTGCTTCTACAGATTTCATAGCTTGCTTCACTCATTTATAGTATCTGCCTCATCCTCCTACACAGCTGAATTTACAACCCTTGGGAAAGTAGTTTATGTATTACTGGTAACAAAGAGACACCTATAGCTTAGTGTTTTTTATTTCAATCTTTTTACTGCTCCAGGCTGCTATCTTCAAAAACAAAGCAACTCTTCCAATGATTCTTCAGAGTTATTTACTCTCAAGATTTACAAAGGTTTAATGAAGGATATTGAACATTATTTCTGTATGTTAGCAAATGTGTACTTACAGCCCGTCCATTACAGGATGCATTCTGTAAAATACTGCTAGGCTTTAATTTTAGAAAAAAGTTTGTCTCTGCATGTAAAAACACTTGCTTTATTTGGTCAGAAAATAGAAATGATTCAATCTAACAAATTTCCCTCTTTGTCTTAGCTTACTGGACCAAGATTAGGGAAAATAAAATAAAAATAACCTCACTATTTTGCTAAAACACATTTCCAAGGAAACGCTTTTTTGAAAGTATGAGTCACGGCGTCCAATAAACTGTATCTTCATGGGTTTTAACAAGTACCATTGTTTGAAAGTGCTTCTTAGACAAAACTTGAATTATTTATTTGTTAAATTTAGGCTTATCTAACTAGAGCCTTTCAGATACCAATTTACTTAAAAGGAGAAGGATGAACTAGACAACAGTGACTTTATTTCTAGTTCAATGCTTCCATGAACATACATCCTCCCCACCCCATTCCCTGTGGCAGACTGCATTTTCCAGGGACGGCCACATCACTGCATATCTTCTTCTCTGTATGCTCCTCCTATCCTGTGACTGACATGTCTCCCACCACAGGTGGGATCTGTGTTTCTCCCCACCTATAAATCTGGGCAAAGCTGGTGACATCTCATACCAAGGAGTGTGACAGAGGTGATATAAAGTGACTTCAGAGGCTGGGTCATTAATGGTGATACAGCTTCTACTTAGCACTCTCTCTCTCTCTTTGGACAAGTGTTATGGGACTCCTGAGCCAACTCCCCTGAAGCTGCATGCTGAAGGCATCATGTGAACAGGCGAATTAGAGATATGGAGGCCTGCTGCAGCTCCTGGCTGTTCCAGTCTCCCCAGACCAGGCACCAGATACATGAGTAAAGAAGCCATTGAGACGGCTCTGGCTCCAGCCACTATCTGGCTCTAACCTCACAGGGGAGCGCCTCTCCCTTCTCCAGGATAATTGCAATCCACACCCCAATTCCTGACCTACAGGAACTATGAGACAATAAATAATTACTATTATTTTAAGCCACTAGGCTTTGAGATGATTGGTTATGTAGCCATAAATAACTAGCACCCCACCACCTAAAAGATGTGTTATATTCCAGAACTTACCTCATTGATTTCAGTCCCATCTGCATTGTTGTATACGATTCGATAACCATTGATCTGTCTTGAAGTGGGGTCCCAGGTTATTCGAGCACTGTTAGAGCCAACATTGGAGATTCTCAGGTTTCTTGGTGGACTTAAAGCCACTTGGCAGTAAATGGAATAGAAAATAATTAAAATGTCAAATAACATACATGTAAAAAGGATCTTTTGACTTCCAGAAATCAAAGAAACTGCATCTTTGACTTCTAAACTATTTACATATGAAAAGTGTCATCCAGATAATAACTTGTAATAACACTGAAATAACCAGTGTATTGTCTCATGAAAATCAATAATGTTCTCTAATTAGCAAAGGAAAAAGTTTTCTTTGTAGAGAATAAATAGCAGTAATAAGTTACATATGGTTAGAGATAAATAATATTTAGGTAAAGTTTCTGTGCTTATCACTCAAGCCTGATATAAGTAAGAAATCTAATGGATTAAAAAAAATTAACTTGAAATAAAATTTTAGCTAGTCCACTCAATTACCATGTGACTCTGGCAAAGTCACTGTACTTCTCAGCTCCACAATTTTCCACATGTAAAATGATATGCTCATCTGCCATTTCCACATTGGTATCTGTTAGGCAACTCCAACTTAACCGGTCCAAATGGAATCACTGACTCTTGATACCTTTCCCTATTCCCTCCTCCCTCAATCTTCCCCTCCGAGCAAATGGAAACTCTATTGTTCCCACTGATCAGGTCAAGAACCTTGGAGCCATCTGTATTGCTCTTTCTCTCACAACCCACTTCTAACCCATCATCCAGATATGATCCCTTCCATATGTATCCAGAGCTGATCCCTTCTCTTCACCTCCGCTGCTACCATCTTAGTGGAAGCCACTATTCCCTCTGGGCTTGGATTTTTGCCACGGTCTCCCAGCCAATCTCCCAACTTCCATCTTCCTCCTACTATTAATATAATTATTCTTGAGCAAGCAGCCAGAGTGCTTCTTTTAAAATGTCAGCCAGGTAATTTCACTCCTCTGCACAAAACCTTCCAAATGGCTCCCAACTCCCTCAGTGTAAACCCACAGTTCTTAGAACAATCTTTTTTTTTTTTTTTTTTTTTTTTTGGTGAGACAGAGTCTTGCTCTGTCATCCAGGCTAGAGCGCAGTGACAAGATCTCAGCTTACTGCAACCTCTGCCTCCCAGGTTTAAGTGATCCTCATGCCTCAGCCCCCTGGGTAGCTGGGATTACAAGCATGTGTCACCACACCTTGCTAGTTTTTGTATTTTTGATAGAGACAGGGTTTCACCTTGTTGGTCAGGCTGAGCTTAAACTCTGAACCTCAGGTGATCTGCCTGCCTTGACCTCCCAAAGTGCTGGCGTTACCGGTGTGAGCAACTGCAGCCAGCCTAGAATGGTCTTTATGGCCCTACATGACTGGCCTGTTGCCATTTCGCTGTTCCCATATCCTACTACTCCATGCCTTTTCCATGCCACTAGCTGTGACTAGAACCTGCCATGCATTCTCATATGTAGGTCACTGCACTTGCCCTCTCTTTGCCTTCAAGGCTCTTCCCCAGATATTCTCATAGCTGGTTTCTTTGCCTCTTTCAGGTTTCTGACCACACGCCTTCTTGGTGAAGCTTTCTATGATCATCTTATGTAAAACAGCTCTTCCACCCCATTATACCTATCTCCTTCTTTGTGATCAATTATAAGGAGATCATTGAAATTTATAATTTGATAATTGATAATTTTGCTGTATTTTTTTCACTAGATATTTCTGATTTGCTGTCCCTCTCCCCCAGTATATTGGAATTTCAGGGGGTTAGATAATTTGGTTTCATTTTGTTCCCAGATCTACCCCAAATATAGCAAGTACTCAATAGACATTCATTGAATCAGTGGATAATTATTTGACCTGAATAAATCTACAGTGGCTTTGTGAGACAAATAACAATAAACATCTTACTATTGCTTTAAAATTAAAGAGGTATTGGTCTTTCTGCAGATTCCTAACAGTCAATACAGCTTTTTGAACCTCTTCAAGGACCCCCTTCTAATTAAAAAAATTAACAATTGTCCATAACTTTTGACAATTTCATGAGCTTTATACTATTTTACTATTATACTATTTTTAGTATATATTATACTATTATAGTATAAAGTATACTATATTATACTTTATACTATTTTACTATTTAGTATATATTATACTATTATAGTATAAAGTATACTATATTATACTTTATACTATTTTACTATTTATAGTAAAAATAATTAACATTTACTGAGTGTTTTCTATCAGTCTGACACAGAACATATGTTACTTTATTAAATTCTTATATTAGAATGCAAAGATAGAGTTTCAATTATCTCCTTATAATTGATCACAAAATTGAAGTAACTTGGCCAAGGTCCCAGTTAGTAGGAACAGAAGAGCATTAGAGTTTAACCTAGGCAATTGATTAACTGATTCCAAAGCCCATGATATTAACCAAGATGCTAATTTCTCCCTGTGTTTCCTTCTCTTGATCACACTCTCTCACCCCACTGACTCAGTGCTGATAGAGCCGGCAAAGCAAAAGACTTGAAGACAAATCATGACAATTACCAGCCACATACATGAAGCATGTTTCCTAACCTCAAAGCCCAGATCTTTCATTAATTCAATACATACTGATTCTTTGACAATAAAGATCTTATAGGAGTTAGTGACTCTCTTAATAATTAAAGTGATAGAGAGAAAGTGTAGAAAAGAAAAAAAAAGCAATATAACTAAGTAGTGTGCACATTTGGCTCTAAATTTTTCTGGAATTCCATTACATTTGGTAATATGATGGAATAATGTCTAATTTACTTAGTACATAAAAATGCCAGTCTCAAGAACAAGTATCTAGGATATCATTTTTTAGGACCTTTTTGCTCATGATGGGATGGAGTTGTACATATTTTTCATAAGTATAAAGAAGTGTACACTCTGAGTGAAAGAGAGATGAGCTGTTGGGGAAAGCTTCCCTTTCAAATGGTTAAGAGTCCCAGAATTTACTTTTGTGGTAGACGCTTTCTAGCATGATTCATTTCTTTTCTTTCTCTTTCTTGGGCTCTCCCAGAGTTTTGTTTGTTTCTTTGTTGTTTTAATTACACTGGTCTTTCTCTAAAGAGCAAGAACAACACAGCCTTGACTAACAAAGAATGGATATGTACAAACTTCTTTATCAATAAACTTCTATTTTGTTTCCCAAATAGAATCTTAAAAAGAAAGGCATTGTAGAATTGTGCAATTCATCTCCCTCCATTTCTAGGAGAAAAGTCACAAGCAAGACCCCAAGTCTCCCTGTACTTTCTTATGTTTCAAAAGATCATAAACAGAGCCATAATTTAATAATATGTGGTAAGTATTATTAGTATGCCATAGTCATATTTTATTTATCTCATATTTTTAAAATAAATACATACATTCCCCAAAAAGTATTAGGAATTCCCTATATTTAGCCAAAATTAGCCTTACTGATAAAATTTTTACTCAATTAAAAACAAATTACAGTAGTAATAGGCTCAGATAAAGATAGCAAAGATTTTTAGGAAAAAAGGTTTGTTAATTTCAAAGTGAGTGGAAAGCAAACATCTTCAGTAACAATGTGCTGAGTCTTTTCACATATACTACTGTATTTCATCTTAAATCAACTGCATGCTATAAGATTAGTGTTCCTCCTTTTATACAATCAAAAAAAGTTACATCACTCACCCATTGTCACCTGGCTAAAATATGAGTTGAGCTGAGATTCCCATCTCAGCTGCTATCTTGCAAAGTCTACGCTCTTCCCTCTATGTTCTGACCCGCATTTGAATTTAGACAAAGAAAGGCACAGGTGGAGTTATCTGGAGGATGCTAATCTTCAGTTCTAGCATCCATATCATTCATAATAATATAAGATATAAGAAACACATTTCCTTGTCCTAAATAGAATATGAGATTTTTAAAATGACAATTAGCTTTTAAGAGGTTTCAACCTAAACTAGTAGTTCCAATTCAGAATCCCAACATTCATGTAGGCTTTTACTACAACATCTCATCTGAATGGCTGGGCTGCTCACGTGTTGTTTCTTGTCCCGTAACAGGATCGCTGGCCTCTTCTCCAAACATGGCATAAACTGTGACTGTGTATTCTGTATTGGGCAACAACCCACTCAATTCAATATCCGTGTGGGTCTCTCCAATTTTCATCTGAAAAGAACACATGTTGTTAGATCATTTGCCAATGCATATTATTAATGCTGATCAGTGTGGATCTGAACAAAGGTGAGACTTCATGGGATAAGACTTTAGTCTCCTCACAACCCCTTCATCAAACAGGCTTCAGTCATAATTTTCAAATTGTCCCATGTCATTTTATATTAGGAACAGATATTATGGAACCATATAAGTCGAAAAGTACCATGTGAGCTGTGAGGATAACTCTTTACATCTGGACAAACGGCAACTGCAGCCAGAATAACAATGTTGAGTATATGCTCCCCAGGAGAGGGTGGGTGGGATTGAATCAGAAATGCTCTCTAGAGACTGTGAGCTCCAGGCCAGTGTGCTGGAGGCAAGGCCAAGTGGGCATCTTTCACTGTTTGGCTAATTCTAACCAGTGCTCTGGCCAGATGCCCAGTTTTTGCTTCAAACTCAATGAAGCTGGGCCAGTTTTGTGGCCCCATTCAACAAGGGAATCCATGCCGTTGAATTGCAAGTTACTTCCAGTATTCAGAAGGGATCAACTCACCCTGACACCCAACTTGGCAATTTGCTGTTTTGATTCTTGAACACCTTTTCTGACCCTTGGATTCAGTCAAACTAGCCAACATTCTCAGTTGTGTAACAATAGAGTGAGAGGACAGTTTTATGTTTTGGAAGAAAAAAAAAATCTACAGGCACAAGACTGCCACTGTTAATCATCAAGTTAAAATTTTGAATTTTGAACTATCTCAACATGTATAACATAAACATACAGAAAATAATATAATACACACCAATGTACCCATTACTCAAACTGGATAAATATCAAATTTTTGTCATATTAACTTCAGATTTTATTTTTTTTAAAACTAATACATTCAGATAAAACAAAAGGTCTTTCTCATTCTTTCTGTTCACCACTTACACCCTGAGGTTGACGTGTATCTTACTGCTGCATTTTTGTAGTTCTGTATGTGTACAGACATATCTATTAACAATATATGATCCTGTATGTTTAAAAATGCACATAATGGAACCATATCAACACAATTTTTTTCTGTGTTAATATGTTTTGAGATTTATCCATGTTGATATACAAGGACAGAGTTGACATCATGAATTCCTTTATGGTATTCTTTTCTATAAATATACCACTACTTTCCATCCCTCTATTAAGAGGCATGTTAGTTGTTTGCAATGTTTTATTTCAACCAAGTGCCTGCACTGAAAAATGCTTGCAAGATGTTTCCCTACGATACATTTCCAAAAAATAGTATATATCTTTAACAGGATGAACTATTTCAAAATATCCTCCAAAGCAGCTGTACCACCAGCAGTTACAGGAGTGACTGTCTTCCTGTGTGATTATGAATACACAGTATTATAAGACTTTAACATTTTTTTGCTAATTTACTGATTATAAACTATTTCTTTAATTTTTTTCCTCTTTCATAGAGAGGCTGACCATCTTCTCAGCACCATTTGTAAATCTCTCTTTTGTCAAAATAATTTAGATCGACTTTAAATTCAAATAGGCAAAAACCATCTAAGCCTTGGAAATAAGAAGACGCACATCACCAATACTCTGTTCTTGATACTCAGATTCACCATATTTTCACCCTAAAGATTTCAGTCATCAGGGACAGGCTGTATGCAATTTTAGACAATCAAGTTTTCTGAACTGCTTTGCTTATTAACCCCACCTGCCTGGTCAATACACATCCTTTTCATTACTTAAATGTCTGCATTGTCGCTACTGTCCCCTACATGTTAAGAATAAGGACTAAAATATTTGAAAGTCATTCGAAGGTCAAAGCTTCATCATTTAAAATGGAATAAATTTTAAAAATTTGCATCGATGAGGTATATTTATCTACCACTCAAATTAGTAGGGAAAAACTTAATTCAGTGTATATGGAAAAAACAGTCATTTATGCACCGCATGTAGCAAAATATATAACATTTCTCTAGAGCCATTTGGCAATACTGAGCATAAACCTAATAATTTGCCTACCCCCCTGAAAAACAAACTCTATTTCTAGGAATTTTTTTTTTTTTTTTTTGAGTTTCGCTCTTGTTACCCAGGCTGGAGTGCAATGGCGCGATCTCGGCTCACCGCAACCTCCGCCTCCTGGGTTCANCTTGTTACCCAGGCTGGAGTGCAATGGCGCGATCTCGGCTCACCGCAACCTCCGCCTCCTGGGTTCAGGCAATTCTCCTGCCTCAACCTCCTGAGTAGCTGGGATTATAGGCATGCGCCACCATGCCCAGATAATGTTTTGTACATTTAGTAGAGACGGGGTTTCACCGTGTTGACCAGGATGGTCTCGATCTCTTGACCTCGTGATCCACCCGCCTCGGCCTCCCAAAGTGCTGGGATTACAGGCTTGAGCCACCGCGCCCGGCTATTTCTAGGAATTTATCCTAGGGAAATAATCAAACAATTATGCAAAGATGTATTTTAGGTATATTCACAAAAGCATTATTTATATAGCAAGCTATCTAAATGTCCATGGTTTAACAGGATTAAACATGACCTGTTCAAACCAACATAGTAGAATACTATGGGTGTATACAATGACTTTGTAAAATATTCTTTAATGACATGGAAAAAGATTCACAATAAATAAAATGAAAACAGTAGGCTACAAAACCATTTCCATTTGTTGCATTAAAAATGCATTGACAAAGACTTAACTAAAGGTTAACAATGGCTATCTCTCGGTGGTGGGATTACAAGTGATGTTTTTTCTTTTTGCTAATCTGATTTTTCTAAATTTTATACATTAAATTTTTACAATAAAATTTTATTCTAGGACTGTAGTAGGTAGCAGGTGGTTACCTCTTTTTCATCCCCAGCCAGACCCTCTGTTAGAGGAGCATAAAGAATCAGGTAACCCGAGGCTCCAGGCACGGCATCCCATCTGACTCGCATGCTGTTCTCAGTCACATCATACAGTAGAAGGTCGGAAGCCATGGGTAAAGCAACTGCAAGAGATGTTTTTAAAATTGTTCAGCCGCTTACATATGTGTCTTTGAGAAAAATGAAATTATCAAGAAATAAGATTGGCCATATTTGAGGGGAAGGGAGAAAGGGATTAAGAATAAATTGCAAGTTCCTGGGTTAAACGATGCTGATGAAAACACAGGAAACATTGTTGTTTTCAAATATGATTCTAGATCCTCCATAATGTGGCCCTACCTACTCTTCTAACCACAATGTCAAGTTTAGGACTTTACTGACATTTGCAGCTCCTTGTACACACATCTATGGAACTGCTTACAGCCCTTCATTGCACTAATCTGTTTGCATGTCTTTGGTTTGCATCCCCATCCCCTACTACACTAAAACATTTTTTTCATTCATTCATTCATTCATTTTGAGATCTATTCTTTTTCTCTCATCCAGGCTGGAGTGCAGTGGTGCAATCTTGGCTGCAACCTCTACCTCCTGGGCTCAAGCAATCCTCCCACCTCAGCCTTACAAGTAGCTGGGACCACAGCTGTGAGCCACCATGCCCAGCTAATTTTTGTATTCTTTATAGAGACTGGGTTTCACCATGTTGCCAGGCTCACTAAAACATCCTTGCAAATAGGGATTGTCACTAAAATATTTCTCCAAAGTAAGGGCATTAACACTCATCTGACAGATTGTTGCTAGGGATAAATTCAACAAAGTATAAAGAGTGATAATCACAGTGCCTAATGCATTGTGATTAGTCTTGACAGACTAATATACCCAGTAGTGATATGGTGTATGCTAATACAATATTGATATAAGTAGAGGGCATTTGGTAAATATGGTATATCATAATCTAATGAGACAAAATCATTTATTTTTGACTTAAAACTATTTACCAAGTTAACTCAATCTGATAGAAGACTGTTATTGTTCTATCAGAGGCAGGTTTTTTAGAGCAATTTTGCATAGTGCCTCACATGTAATAGGAACTCAGTTAAAGTTAGAAATGATTACAAAATGTTTGATCTTTTTTAAAAATATTATCTGTTCTCACGATTCTGTGTGTACGCACATGCGTGTATGTTATGTGTATATGTTGTTGTGTGAATTATTATGATCCTACTCAGGGAGGGAATTATTAGTATTCAGAAGCTTGTTTTACCTACAGCGATATGAACCATAAAGATAGGAACATAATTTCCTTGTCATTCTACTGGGCAGGAGAGCTATGGAGTTTTTTCTCTACTTCTACTCACACATTTCAGCACAGTTCTTGGTTCATAATAGGCATTTACTAAATACTTATTTAATAAATGAATGAATTTTTTGTACTCCTCACCACTGAGATTGCTTTTAAGCCTATCAGAGATTTATAACATCTTTTTCAAGATGTAGCATCTGCAAGACTACAGCTCCAGCATGGACCGGTACCACCTATAGCATGACAAATGTCTTCTACGAATGTGATTCAGGATGGCTATCGCCACGACCTGAGCAGAATTTCAATGCAAGAAAGGCTGCCTAAGCAGCGCTCCACAAAGTTAGAAGTGGGGTAGAATTAAATACGTACGTGTAGTTTCAGTTCCCCGTAGGCCTTCACTAGCAGTGTGGGCATATATTGCAAAGACTGCTATCTGATATTCAGTTAGAGACATCAAGCTTTTCAACACCGTGGAAGATACACTTCCATCTACCACCACCTGTTTAAAGGACAGTTTGAGTAATGAGTATGAAATATCTTATACACAGAATTGAAATCAAAAAGTGAAAATCTGCCTAGTAAGGACATTTCATTGAATACTTTCTTGCTTGTGTCACATCCTCCTTTCCACTGTAGCAGTCAACTATCTCCGAATTCCTACATGAAGTGATGTGCCTTTTATGGACTCTGTCCAGAAGTCCCTTATTAGTTCACATCTAATAGAAATAATTGTGTCAATGCCAGGCTAATTATTATCCTATTCACATTCACTTAATAACAGTAAACGTGATATTTTTCCATAAAGCTTTGGGAAGCACTTAAAAGATTTATTAGTCATGAAAAATAAAAGAATCATTGGAAACGGTCAGATTTTTTTTTTGATCCAAATGATTTAAGACTCCACAAGCTACTTCTCTAACACTTAAAAAATATCATAAATCCTACCATAATACAGAACATTGTGAAATATGCTGAGGTCAATCAGAGGTTAGAATAACAAAAAGAAAGGGGAATTTCATCATGTTTTAACACATTCCCTGTGAATTGTGGTATCAAAGGTAAGAAATGAGAAGGATCCAATCATGTGGCAAGAGGTGTTCTCGCCTATGTTGGCCAAGCCGTAAAAAATGCTGGCCACAGCTGCTTTATTATGGCTTTTCCATTGCACTAATCCCTATAAATGTCCAGCAAACTCCAAGCCTTGGAGGACTAGTGCATTACATGACCACATAATTTGGAATGTACAGACTTCACTATGACAGAAAGCTCAGACCACTTCCAAGTAGAAAGAATGCACAAATAGCAAAAGGGGTCCTGGCCAGATAATTAGCTACTGATAAGTTTTAACTTTAGAACTTATTAACTTTAAGAAGAAAAATAAGTTGTATTAGAAATTCATACCTGACCAGTTCTGAGTGTTATTTGGAGACATGAGAGAAGATGTAATTGCTACAACTCAGAGATGTGGGAGAACAATGTGAACAAGTGGAAATGTATTTCAGTCAAATTATTTAAAATGTCTGTGACAGAATAATCTTATATTTCTGCCTGTTCTCACTACTGTAGAAGACCTGAGAGAATGAAAAGAATGGCTTAAAAATGCTGTCTCCTTATTACCTCGTCTGGTTTTCCACCCCTGGTAGGATAATACACAACTCTGTATTTTTCCACATTTCCTGGGGCGTGAGTCCAGTTAACCATAAAGCTTCTGGCAGTGACTTCAGAAGTAATCAACTCTGTAGGCGGCCCAATGATGGCATGGGCTGAGGCTAAATTAAAGAAACACATCAAATAAACCTCTTACCCAAAGTTATTTCTTACAAATCTAAGACATCCCATTAGACAGAAATAAATATGGATTTTATGCTGCCTGTAAGATTTTTCTCTTTAGATAAGTTGATTCAGTTATCCATTTGTTCATTCAAGCATTTAAATGTCTATTAGGTGCCAGGTAGCATGCTAAGCTCTGAGGATACCAAACTTAAATAAGACAGTTCTTGACTCCAGAGAACTTTCTTAAATTGAGGTCATTGTTGTGAATGATAAAAACAAATATTAGCTAAGCATGTGTGTATTGAAAGGTGCCCTTCAGAGTCTTTAGAAGTTTCATCTCATTTACTTCTCCCAGGTTCCTATTATGGTTCACTCTTTGTATGTGCGAAAACCAAGACACAGTGAAGTTAGCTAACCTGAGCAAGGTCTCACAGTTAGTATCAGAGTTGACATTGATATCTGGGCTTGACACAAGAGTCTGTATTTTTAAGCATCAGAGAAGATAGCCTCTGTACTAAAAATTTTAATTCAACAAGTGACTAATATCTAAAAATTAAAAAAACAAAAAAAGAAAAAGCAACTAACGTATACTAAACACCCACTATGAGCTAGCACTATGTAAGCATTGTGTGTATGTGGGTTACACGTGTTAAAGCAAATGATTCTATAAAAATTCAGGACAGCCGGGCGCGGTGGCTCACGCCTGTAATCCCAGCACTTTGGGAGGCCGAGGCGGGTGGATCACGAGGTCAAGAGATCGAGACCATCCTGGTCAACATGGTGAAACCCCGTCTCTACTAAAAATACAAAAAATTAGCTGGGCATGGTGGCGTGTGCCTGTAATCCCAGCTACTCAGGAGGCTGAGGCAGGAGAATTGCCTGAACCCAGGAGGCAGAGGTTGCGGTGAGCCGAGATTGCGCCATTGCACTCCAGCCTGGGTAAGAAGAGCGAAACTCTGCCTCAAAAAAAATAAAAAAAATTAAAAAATAAAAAAAAATAAAAATTCAGGACATGCAAAATCTAAGTGGGGGCAAGGGAATACAATATGTAAATAATAATAAAGAGGTTAAACTTTAAAATTTCTCACCCTTTAAGGGCACTTACTTAAGGGACTTTAATAATCTCAATTTTTTAAATACTGTTTTGAACACTAACTATGGTCGGGAACTTCATTACATGCTGTATCATCAGCCACATGTAGAGTATTTTGGAAAAGCTGAGCTCTGAAGCAGCCTGACTTTGAAGCTCAGAGAAATGTATTCAGGATCTTACTGCTTGGATGCCCCGCCCAGCCCCAAGAGATCTAGCCTGGGGAAGGGAGAATAATGACAGAGAGAAGGACATGCGGCCAGAAGGAACCATTTCACGCTGGTTCCAACAGAGGCAGCCAATAAAACCAGACTCTTAAAAGAAGACTTGGATACTACTCTCTTCTCAGATTACATTTCTATAAGTCAAGCGTAACTTGCAGACCAATGATATTGTGAGGGGCAAGGGCTAAAAATCCATGATGCTCCCAGAAAGAGAAGAGCTGTGCTTTATTCCTTTTGCTGAGTATAACTCTGGAAATTATATACAGGACAAACATAAGAAGACACTGAAAATGGGAGAGAAGAAGGTCAGTGAGTGCAGAACTACAGGACTCAGTAGCTCCCAGTGGTGAGTTCCTCTTCTTTTTACTAATATATCCCAGACATGGAGCTAAAGTGTCTGGCAACCTAGAAACACCAAGAGATACAGACTACAAATCACTCACAAAATCTCCCCCCTCTAGCAAAGGACCAGGAAATGGCCAGCCTACCAAGATTGAAACTTTTAAAACATTTTTGGCAATAACTGTTCTACTGCAGACAAACACCACAGAAAAAAAAAAAACATGGCCACACTTTCACCCATGCCAGCAAAGGCCTAGTGGGAAGCCAAAATTTCCTCCTTTCTTGGCTGTAACAGGGTGCCCTAATATCCACCCCAACCCCCTCATGCCAGCCAGGGTGGTGTGAGAGGTCAAGTAGAGAAGAGATATTCATCCCCAACAGATGGTAATGAATCTTTTCCCCTACAATCCTATCTATGATATCAAGGGAGACCCCATGAAGAGCCTGCCTGGACCCCCAACTCTACCTGGAAGTAATGAGGCACCTCTCCCCCTTCACTCTCCGATGGTGTCAGAGGAGACCTAGCAGTGAGCCAGGACTTTCACCACTGTCCAGGAGCAAGGAAGCCACTCTTAATGAAAACTAAAGTAAACATGCAACTGGGATATGATCCAGCCATTGTACTACTGGGCATTATCCCAGAGAAATGAAAACTTATGTTTGCACAAGAACTTCTACATGATCATTCACAGCAGCTTGATTCATGATCACCAAAGGCTGAAAGCAACCCAGGTGTCCTTCAATGTGTGAATGGTTAAACAAACTGTGGCACATCCTTACCATGGAATCTGACACTCAATTAAAAAGAAAGAGCTATTGACATGTGCAACAATTTGGATCAATTTCCAGGGAATTCTCCTGCATAAAAAAAGCCAGTCCCCAAAGGTTACATACCACATAACTCCATTCACGTAATATTTTTGAAATGAAAAATATTCGAGATGGAGTGGTAGTTTTCAGTGATTAGAGAGTGGGAGAGAGATATAAGTGAGGGTGACGATAAAAGGGAACAGGAGTGATCCTTGTGATGGAATGTGCTGTATCTTGCCCGTATCAGTGACAAGTATCCTGCTCGTGGTGATGTAATATAGTTTTATAAGTTTTTACCATTAGGGGAAACTAGTAAAAAGCATACAATCTTTCTATGTATTATTTCTTACAAACTGTATTTGAATGCATAATTATCTTAAAATTAAAAGTTTAATTTTTTTTAAAGTATCTAAATGTAACATTATGGAGAAAATTATCTTGTGGTTAAAGAGTCCCTCCTTCAACCCCACAAAACCTGCTAATGTGCTCCCTTTTCCACTCTGACGACTCAGGTCATAGGAGAATAAGGGGTCTTCAGAAAGCCAACATGAAAAATGAAAAGAATTTTCCCAATTCACGATCGACTTGTGCACAGTAATACTGACATCCACAGGACTGCTCTCTGTCACTCATTTTACCTTTAATTTCTCTGTCCTGTTCTTCCACTCTAGAGCAGACGGTCCTCGTCAGGCTCTCCACAACTGTGTGCATCAGGTCAAATTCAGCAACATTGTACACATGAGTGCTGTCTGGTTCAGAGGCGATCTCCTGCAGTTCATTCACATCCGCGTTTTTCACCCCTTACACAAAAGACAACAGGAGGATGGTGACCTTTATGCCCCCTTGGAAAGAGTGACTGCAATAGGCCTAAACTGACCCGGTCAATCTTCACTGCAGTCAAAGCATCATCTGCTACTTGTATGTATGTGTGTGTGTGTGTGTATATATATGTATACATATATATATATACACACACACTAAATATATATATATAATATTTAAATTATATTTAAATACAATTATATTGAAAATTTTATATATTTAAAAATATAAAATTATAGTATATAATCATATTATATATTAATATATAACATTTAAAGATATAAAATTTTCTTTAAAATGTACACACATAAAAACAGATGTAATGAAAAAATATAGCTAAGTCTTATGTCTATTATATAACATAAAACAATAGCCCTGATTTTAACAAATTATTCATATAGAATGAAAATAAGCAAAAAAAGGGAACAGTGAGCATATGTACCACTGACAAGATGAAAGCGATTATGTTCTTATCTCCTGATGAATGACACTTGGGACCCCCCCACATCTGAAAGGCTGCTTCAGTCACCCTCCCCACTTCTGGTGGACTTGCAGTCTTAAATTTGGTTAAAAGCATCTGCCGCTTTCAAGAGAAACATTTCACGTCAGATTGCTTTTTATGAAAAAGTCAGTTGCAGAATCATTTTTAAATTAGATATAAATTTTACTCAATACATCTTAATAGGGAGATGACTTCATAAAACTAACTTCTGTTTTGCATGAATACTGCAGAAGCAATAGTATTTAAAACAGCATCCTACACTATCAAAGCTTCAGGTTTAAGTTTCTGTAAAATAAGTTTACTGAAATTGAGAAACGTTGCTAGAACAAATATACATGAATGTGTGTGTATATGTGTATATATATATATGTGTGTGTATATATATATACACACACACATATATATATATACACATACACACACACATTTGAAATTATGATTATATAGCATTATGCCAAAGAGAAATCTAGGGAAAATTATTTTTTCATATACTCAAATACAATTGGCTTTCTAGTAACCACTGCAATTTTACTAATGCAAATAGAAAATTTCTGGACCTTCCACAGTATCTACTGAATTCCATGACTATAGGTCAAGCACAAAGCTGGGTGTCTGCAATACAGCAGAGGCTAGAGTAGGACAAAAACTAGTATAAACACGAACCTTTAAAAAAGAGTGTGCTCGCTGTGCCCCCAAGCACCATATTAAGTGGTTTCCATATAATAACACCTTTAATCCTCACAACCAAACCTATGGGTTTGGAACTACTGTTCCTCTAAATGTACTGCCTCTCAGAAGACTGCACATTAAAATAAGTAAACATTTACCAACAATGTTGGAGATAGAAAAGGAGAGGTATGAAGTGAAGTTTTATGGGTGTGATGATAGATTTCCCTTCCCCAAGTTTCATCAAACAAGGAGGATTTCTTTATAATCCTCGTCGTTTCCATCATCAGAGGGTATTAAAAGGAGGTACCATAGAAGCAAGGAAGAGAAATTGCCTAGGGCAACATGAATTACTTCTTAGATGACTGGCTCTGCCAATTAATTTATCTTTCAACCCCAACATATTGAGTAACAAAGCATTAGTTGTCTCTGAACTATTTGCTTTAGGAGGTTGCAGGATAATAAATACTGATTTCCAGATAATTTTCAGAGAAGTCTAAATCACATCTGGATGAATTTACTTAAAGTTTTGTTTAAAAACTCACCTATTCATCATTAACAAGAGCAGAAAGTGGAGAATAAACACATAAATTAATCCTCCATTAGTTTAAGTCTTTTACAGAGATTTCCTTTATTGGACAAAAGGATAGGAAAATAAATCTCTCCGATGGTTCTTTCCTGAAGGACTTAAACAATTGCTTCTAAAATGTACATCTGAATTAATATAACATTGAGTGCATGTTGAAGCAGTGGTTTTGTGCCAACAATGTTTTCCTGTGATATACAGTTGAAACCAACAAGTTTGGACTTATAAAGGAATATTCTGGGATATTTAGACCCAAATTTGCCTCTCCCTCACCTTTCCAAATAAAATAGTTTGACTGTTAACAATTACACAGAAAAGAGAGGAAATCGTCATCATGACTTTGGAGGAATTTGTTTTGTAAGGATTTCGCCTTGTTCATCTTTGCACCTCAACAGCCTCCAAAATGCCTGATGCACAGTATGTAAGCAAATAATTCTTGAATTAAGCATTCTCTAAGCCACATTGTCAGTAGCAAATCTAAAACAGAGTCTGAAGATTTTTTTTTTTTTCATTGATAACTCTAAAAGATGTCCTGTTAAATTCCAGGGTAAGAAATGTTCCTGCCAAGCAAATTTAACTCAACTCCTAAGACCAACTTCACATTCATCTTTAGGAGTGAAGTTACCATATAGTTAAACTCATTTATTGCCCATTTAAATTCCAGGGGTGTGCTGGTAAATGTGGTAAATATTTAACAGCCAGCTTTCTGCCCTGATTTGTAGCGTTTGTCACTTTTTGTAGAATAAATACCCTACCATAGCTTATTCCAAACTACCAATATGAGGTCACAGGATTCAGACTTGGGAAGAGATGTGCACAGTTGGCTCTTGCAAACTGGTATGAGCTGACTACAGCACGCCACTGAGCTATGACACCTACCTCCCCCACACCACGCACACATGCACATAAAATAACAAGGTTGTAATTCACCAAAACAAAGTTCGAACATAATACATTTTTTTATTTTTTCCCTGGATTTCTTTTGTTCTTTCTTCTGTAAAGGAAAAACGTAGCAGTAATGGCTGTATTACTATAGGATAATATACTTCACTTACTTGAATAATAACATATTTCTCTCATATGTATCTTTCATGAACATTTTTATTTTTACTACTAAGTGTAATAATGCTATCTTAGAAATTCTTTAGAGCACTAAATTATTAAATAGCCATTTATTGGATGCTTTTTAAGTGTCAAGCACTGGGATAGGGGATTAGGATGAAAAAGGGAAGAAGATTCAATATGAACCTCTGGGAACTCACTGCTTAGAGATGCTGTAGCATCCCTGCAAAAGAAACAGGAGGGAACACCATAGTATCCACAGCTTCTGCAGCTGTTCTGATGCTGTACTTGGCTACATACTAGCAGGAAACAAGTTCTGAAAAAATAATCCAAAACATCCTCTGATGAAAAAAATATATATAAATAGGAAAACTTTTTAGGATGTTTCTCTAAGGGAGGGAAACTTACCAATTTAAAGGAGATATTTCCGTGGGCTTACCAATAGCTCAGTCCTGGAGAATGATTTTAAGGTACAGATCTGGGCATGGTTTTAAAACACATATTCCATGGCCCCTTCTCCCTGGATAGTTCCATTTCATAGGAGTAGAATAGTACCCTGAAATATGTATTTTTTATGCCAACACCCACTATAACTGGGTCTGTAACACCAGGGTAGAGAGTACTCTGCTTTGATAGAATTATCTCATGGAAAGTTCACAAAAGAAAAACGCACCCTATTCTTGATAAATGCAGAAAGATAAATGCATTTGATTTGGGCTAAAGACTGATCACAAATAAAATAATTAAATATGTAAAACATAATAAAAGGGACCGTTCATGATAACCAATTTCAAATGTCTTCAGAGCCCTGCTAAGGAATTTGCTGTTATATTTTGGTTTGTATTTCAGTGTTGCTTGGGAATCAGGCATTTTCTCCGCTGAGAAAGTTTGTTGTTCTCTACTAAATAGAAGACCTTCTCATTGCCAAAGAAAATGTTAACATTTTAATCAACGGCAAAGTTGCATCATCTAAATATTTTGTATTCTGGATATGTGATATGTATATGTTTTACCACACAAAAAGGATACCTTATAAAGGGTTAGTTTCAGATAAGAACTACTGCAAATCTTGAACTTTGTGTCTTTTCTAAGTTGCTGCAGGTTCCTAATTCCTTGAAAATGATAAATTGGATTCTTCCTGTACTATCTGGAAAGAGATAGCTATAAAGTGACCTTTAAGAGAAAGTGGTGACTTATTAAACAGTAACAAACATGTACCTGACCTTTGCATGCCACTTTATGCATTTTGCAACATTTTATATATCACACCTCACTTAGAAATCCTCATACCATGGGATACATGACAGCTAGCATCATTCCCATTTTAAATGTAAGGAAGCTGGGCTCAGATCACAGGGCTGGTTGACAAGGGCCAAAACTCAAAAGTGCTCAGGTCTCCTGGCTTTCGCTGAAGTGCATTTCACATCACATATTGTTTTAAATGGTTGTGGGTCCATTCTCTTTGTTGAAACAAGACTATAAAGAATACATACCTATGGCAAACAGTTCTACACCAGACTCACGAAGGTTTCTAGATGGTGGAATAATGTCATCTTGGGATTTTCCATCTGTGATTAAAATGCCAATTTTGGATACTCCAGTCCTGGATCCTGCTTCTGGTTTGAAGCTATTTTCAAAAATGTAGTTCAAAGCAAGACCTTCGAGAAAACAAGGAAAAATAAACACCAACCATCTCTAATAAAAAGTCTCTTAATTCTCCAAAAGACAACCACAAGATGGGTAACTTATTGAGTCACAGGAGTTTTTATGACATGTGAATCTCCATTTTTTTTTAACAAACTTGTCCTTCACAGATTCAGTGAGAAACTAAAATCCACTGGAATAAAGGTAATGAAAATAATTAACTACTGCATTCTTTCAGAAACTAGCATTTATAAAGAACACTGAATTCATGGCCAATGGGTGATAATAGATCTTGTGGTGTGTACAAGCATATCTGAACCTTCAACATTTAGGATGAAGCAAGAATACTCATACAGTAGTGTGTTATCATTAGGTTTTCAATCTTGTTTGCGATATTCTAAAGAATGAAAAAATCCCTCTCTTTGTTTTTTTAGGAGTAGAAGGGACAAATCTAAAGTCATTAATCGTACTCCTGCCTTTTGAGTATGACACTTTCCACCCAGAAAAAAATAAGGAATGGTGCAATATTGTTACAGGATTTGTGTTTAATAAATTGTTTGCTACATTAACAAAAATTCCACCAGATTTTGCCTCAATTTGGCAAAGCAATGATTAGGATTCTACTGATTTACCTAAAATTCAATAATAGCATCTACATTGCTTTATCTGAGCATCTATAATACATACCTGTGGTAGGCAATACAGGTTGAATATCCAGTATTCAAAATCCTTGAGACCGGAATTATTTTGGATTTCAGGTATTTTGGGATTTGGGAATATTTGCATTGTATTTTCTGGTTGAGCATCCCAAATCTAAAAATTCAAAACCTGAAATGCTTCGATTAGCATTTTTTTTTAAGCATCATGTTGGCACTCAAACATTTTGGATTTTCAGATTTGGGATGCTCAGCCTGCAGCATGTCCCAAGGTTAAAATCTGTACAAACCCCTTGTGATTGTGCCATAATGAATATAATGTTAATATTCTTATATTTATCATTCATCAAAAATACTGGTCAGCCAAATATCCATATTATTATTAACGGAGAGGATCCTGACTTTTCAAAAAATTATTTCATGCTATTTTCATAATAACTAATGATTGTAGAATATGGGCATAGAAAACACCTTCTTTGAAAATAAGAAGAAATTTGACATTTGTTTTTATTTAAATACACGGTGGAGGATGGCAGGAGGAGAAAAGTGGTGAAGAGATTAGCTGGCAAAGGTTAGACAGCTACTCCACTCTGTTGGTCTCAGGGTTTGCTTCATTCTCTGCTAGCCCCACCAAGCCCTTCCTGGGACATTGTAGTCACAGGGTAAAAGGAATGAGATACATAGCTTTTTACTCAATGCTGCGTTTGGAAAAACAGACATCAAAGAATCCTAAGTGCTAGTTTCATTAAAACATAACTCATACAAAATGGGAAAATGAGGTAATACAATTATTGTTCAATAAGATATGTTGTTATAACATGGATTAAACAAAACATACCTGTTAGTGTATTTCCTCCTTTATATGGGAGGTTTCGGACCGCTTCAATCACCTCATCTTTTGTGTTAAATGCATTCAAGTGCCATTCTATTCTGGGGTCACCACTATACTGTGCAAGACCTGGAAAAAAGGATTAGGACACTCACCAGGAATAATGGATTATGCAAAAATCTAGTGGGCTACTCAAGAAACTAGAATGATGAAAGGCCTCATCTTTGCAACATTTTTTGCTTGGGGGAAGGCTATATATTTTCAAAAAGACTTGCTGAGTAAGATCAATTAAAGGAATCAAGTTAGACATACATGGGGGTTGTCTAACTTGATTCCTTTAATTGATCTTACTCAGCAAGTCTTTTTGAGGGATTGTACATCTTTTCTAGCCATTTATAAATGAGCACCCAACTAGATACCTGGCATTTAAAGCAAAAAAACCTGATTATGTTTGTAGATAAAAGGTCTAGATCTATTTGTTGTTTATTCTCAAAGGAGTGATTTTTCTTGATGGCTATTTAAAAGTTAAACTAGGAGACTTTAATAAAGATTTATTATTTTTATTATGTGTAATATTGCTCAAAGATTTACAACTTTTTTTGCTTCTTCTGGGCTAGAAATAATTTGGTAAAGATTATCTTGTACTATAAAATGATTGCCAATTTTCTTAATTCAACATTTTCCTAGATTTAGCTTTTTTTTTTAATTAAAACTGCTATGCAATAAATTCTTAAACCAGCTGTAACTTTTAAAGTGTTATGATGATGATTATTATTAACCAGGAAGACCTTGACTTTTCAGAAAATTAAAATATGTTCAATAATTGAATGACAGTGTCATAGCAAAAATTAGAAGGAACAAATATTTACTGATCCAAACGTGTGCTTTTGGGACCATGGGTATCCTGCAATTCTGAAAGTCACTTTGATAAGGAGTTTTTAAAATTTCTTAAAGCATTTCCCAGCAGTTTTGCACTGACAACTGACTGCTACTGCTAATAATAGAAATTATACCAATTCGTGTTTTCTCTGAGCCCACATCAAATGCTGTAACCAGGTTTTCCAAGAAAAGCCGAACCAGTCTGAAGTTGAATCTTCCAATGCTCCATGAACCATCGACCAGTATTACAATGTCAGCAATCGCAGGAGTTTGACAGACAAATTTCACTTCTGCAAAGCACACACCAGAAAAGCGCATGTGTTACTGTCAGAACTTCAAAAAGAGTGAGTCCATCCT
>NW_016107383.1:6245005-6259987 GCF_001604975.1 Cebus imitator | reverse complement strand
AGGAAAGGAGAAATACAGACTTTCTGAATTCAAAGAAACGTTATGGCCACGTATTTAATCCAAGAAAGGTCAAGAGACTTTTTCTAAAGCAGGAAGGGCTTTTGGAACAAGATAATTAGAAAAAGGCCAAAGAGTTTCCCCAAAGTCAAATGTTTTTTGCATATTATATGTATGTGACAGTAAATTTTGTTCCTAAAGATCATGTAAATAATTGATTTTTTAATGGCTCAATTAGGACTGAAGAAAAAGATTCAGAAGAGGATGCCCTGTGGCCATGGTACCTATGTTTTACCGTCAGAGAAGGTCCCACCCGCAGCAATGCTGGGGAAATGTAGAGGGCAGATGGCTAAGTCTCTACGACAATGGAGGAGGCTGCCTGATCTAGGGTAGGTCTGTGCTTCTTTAGGGGCAATTCACCATTTCTGTTCACACAAACCCAAGATACAGGAATGTTCTCTAAGTGTATCACAAATCCTTAACAATGTCGATATGGTTTGTCTATGTCCTCAACCAAATCTCATCTCTAATTGTAGCTCCCATAATTCCCACATGTCATGGGAGGGACCTGGTAGGAGGTGATTAAATAATGGGGGCAGGTCTTTCCCATGCTGTTCTCATAATAGTGAATAAGCCTCACAAGATCTGATGGTTTTATAAAGGGGAGCTCCCCTCTGCACACTCACTCTTGCCTGCCACCATGTAAGATGTGCCTGTGCTTCTCCTTTGTCTTTTGCCATGATTGTGAGCCTCCCCAGCCATGTGGACCTGTGAGTCCAGTAAACCTCTTTCCTTTTTAAATTACCCAGTCTTGAGTATGTCTTTATTAGCAGCGTGAGAACAGACTAATACTTTTAGTACCAGCTGCAGCATTGCTTCATACTCTAGTTTGTGCTTCCATAGAATGGGGTAACCTTGCTCAATTTGCATATTAAGACTAGAGATCAGAAGCGCATGTTAGGGGCAGGGTTGGAGGTGGGCTTCTTGTATTCTTTTTAACATCTTGCTGGCCCAGAAAATTCTTTGTTTTTTTAACATATATAATGAAAGCCAAAATACAGAAGTGTTCATAAACAAGTCTAATATGCTTTCACCTGAAAAAAAAAAAAAGTAGTTGAACTACTATGGTTGGCACAGGCAGTTTAATATATGTGTCTCTGCACCTACCAGTCCACATTTTGCTTAAAGGATATTGACATTTCTCCAGATATAAATATTCATGGGATACCTACATGATTTTACCAGATGAGGAACAAATGAATTTGCCAATGAAATATCCCAATCTTCATTATGGAAGCTAAATGGTACAACTCAATCCAAAGTTTATATATTCACTTTCTGGCACCAGTTCCCTTTCTTAACCACCAAATACAGGGCCATCAGCTGGTAACTCTGTATCTGGGCATCAGCCTTACTATACCACACTTTAAAAAAGGCTAAAATGGAATACCACAAAAAGTCACGATAAAAATTAATTTGTTTTTTGGATATAACCAGGGAAAATTGAAGTCTGGGTAAGCTTCAAGAACCCATTTTTCTCTGTTTTTATGGGAAAAACTTACTCTTAAATGGAGAGTAGTTTTCTTTCTTTTCCAGAACTACTGGGGATATTATTTCAGTTCTAAATGAATTGGGAACCATGTGGAAAGGATCTTAGAAAGGGAACCCTTTCTGCTTATTTAAAAGAGGTAATGAAATTGGTAGTTTCTGGTTTAAAAAATAATTTCCAATAGATATGTTCTGTTTATTTAGCTCATTCAAGTCAGAAATGACCTAGAAATATAAATGCTGTATAGCTCCTGGAAAAGATATAAAGCCAATTGACTAGAAATCAAAAGATTGATCATTTTAAAAAATGAGCCTAAAAATTTTTAAGTTGGTCATCAAAAGACATCTTAAAGAAAATAAAAGCCTAAGTGTGGGTTATGGTGAAGGTCTTAGATTTTGCAGGCAAGAGGGAGTTTGGCTGCTTATTATACCACTAAAAATTACTAATTAAGTAACTGATTAAAAGAAGAGAGAAACAGTACTCTCTGGCATGCAGAAAACATTATCTAGAAAAATAATCTGAGTGTTTATGTCACATAATTTAAACACCAAAAACCTTAAAAGCAAACTACAACTTGGCATATTTCACTTAAAATTAAGACTCATAGGAAGATGCTTTTTTCAACAATTTCAAAAGTCAAAATCTATCACTGGTTTTGTATTCCAAACTATGATTTTTCTTGAAGATTAGTTTTCACACTTGAGAACTGTGAAAACAATATTCTTTCTTGTGTCCCAAACCCTGTTTATCAGCTCTAAGACATATATAAACACAATGAACCTAACGGCTATTTCCATCCTAACAGGTACAAGTGCAATATGTCCAACCCCAAGACAATTAAGTGTAAGTCAAATTCTCTACATAGTACGTACAATGTTTGTTCCATCAACAGGTTTGCCTGTGCCAGGGGCAAATAGATGTTCATATTTCTAGGTACAAAGAGGTAGTTTGAAAGCTGCTGTGTTCAACAATCATATATCTTAACCATAAGTCCGGCTGTTATAGTAAATCTTTTTAAAGAAATGCATTCAAATCATTGTCTTACTAAAAGCAGATTCCAGATTCAAAACTGAAGACAACATTACTCTCCACTGGCAAACACATTACCCATTCCACTATTCTTAAACAGAGAGACACCAATCAGAAAGAAAGTATTAAGAACCTTAAAATGGGTTAAAATCAAGTGGTAGAAAAGAAAACCAGACACACCTGGGAACCCAGGTAAATATGTAAAACCCAGCAGCTAAACGTAGTTTAAATCTATAGTATAAAGGAATGAGTGCATAAGCTTTTATTGCAAGACAATATTCCAAATTAATTTGTAAAATGAAATAAATCCTTTTTGTCTGCAAGCCTGAATTTAAAATTAAAGCAAAGGGATAGATGAAATGACCTCTTGAACTGTATTTTAATTCATCTCTTAACATCGGTCTTATCTAAAATGCAACTGTGAAAATAGAGGCGGTGTTTTAAAAAATGCCTAAGCAGCTGAACTTAATTAAAAGAAAGAAAGCGCTCAATAGATGGCCTGGATTACAAAGATAATAACACTTTGATGTCACAGATAGAATCAAAAAGAACAATTGCACAAGTCCAGGAAAAATGATCCCCTTTCTCTTCTATATTTTCTGGAGTTTTGTGGTGAGAAGACTTAAAAGAACTGCATGATTTTTTTAAATTCTGTTTTTGAAAGTGATGTACATTATTATATTAAGTTAAGGCTAGGCATGGTGGCTCATGCCTGTAATCCCAGCACTTTGGGAGGCCGAGGTGGACAGATCACCTGAGATTAGGAGTTCAAGACCAGCCTGGCCAACATGGTGAAACCCTGTCTCTACAAAAATGCAAAAATTAGCTGGACATGATGGCAGGTGCCTGTAATCCCAGCTATTTGGGAGGCTGAGGTAGGAGAATCGCTTGAACTTGGGAGGCAGAGGTCACAGTGAGCTGAGATTGTACCATTGCATTCCAGCCTGGGCGACAGAGCAAGACTCCATCTCAAAAACAAAAAAAGTTAAGTCCTTCACACTTATCTATTGATTTAGTCCTCACATCAACTCTGCGGAACAGGCACGACTATTATCATTCCCATTTGCAATCAAAAAGTATGGCCCGCAAGGGCTGTGTGATTTGCCCGGGGTGTCACACAGCAAAGAAGTAGCAAAGCCAGGATATGAACCCAAGTAATGTGTCTCTGTAACCTATGTTTTTAACCACAGGGCTATACACTGATTTCAGGAAGGCACTCTATGTTACGTAAATTTAGAAAGCAAAGGGGAAACGCTTGTAACATAAAGCAGCATCTCTGCAGGGTTTGCCCCTGCTGTGCCCACAGCTAATCTGTGCTGTTTGTAACATCTCCAATTATTTGTCTAGGACGTTTTTCCCTCCCAAATAAGTGCACTTTCATATTGAAGCAGCCCATGTGAAAGGCATCCTTCTTACAATAATTTTACACCAATGTTATTGTGTTACTGACATCACAAGAAATTCCAAACCCATGTTTATTCATTTGATGTTTTGCAATTAATTTCCTGGAGGACATTTATTCATTTTTTGAAAATCTATTTAGTGTTTATTATATACCAAGCACTATTCTGAGCAACAAAGCTCCCAACTTCTGGCAATTTAAATTCTTTTATTTTAACTCTTAATACCACTCAGTAATTAAATTCTTAGCGAGAGAAAATAGACTATAATAAAGCAACATAGGTTCAGATACAAAAAAGTGCTTTATAAAAGTAAACAAAATCATACAAAGAGTAACCATATGTGGGGGCAAAGGGTAATATTACTGTAATGGCAATAGTATGAAATTACCAATTAAAAATCTTTCTTTTAAAGCATATTATTGCTTTTGTTCTAATGGCATTCAAATTAAAGACCCAATTACAGTTCATATAATGAAGTGTTTACAATGCATTTTTAGATAAACATATTTATCAACATAGTCGGTGAAGACACAAAAGATGGAGGTGACAGAGATAACTTTTTCTGCCAGGTAAACTCCTATTCATCCTTCAAAACCCAGGTTACACTTTACCAACTCCATGAATCTTTTCCCACTGTCCTCAGATGGGACTCATTACCTGCCCCTCTTTACCGACTCTGGATTTGTACATTGCTTGTTGTGCCCACCACACTGGAATATTATGATTGGCTTCCATTTCTATCTCCCTGACTAGACTGTGAACTCCTTGACTGGGGAGGGCTTTTGTAACTTGTCCTTTTAGCCACTTTGTCTGGCTCATCTCTTGATTTATGGTACGTCTGTGTATGTAAACTAAATTGAATTGCGTTGTTAAAAAATAATTCCTCTGTTCACATAGTCCATACTGCCACCAGAATACCAGAGAAATGAGCCATGATGGCTCAATTAAATGTGTTCTCCTCCTGCTCTGCCATACTACTGAATTGGGAAAGTGGATTACAGTTATTTAGAAATCAGGGAGATTGTATCAAAGTTGCCTGTCTTTCTTGATATTTTCCTAATGCTTGAGGCTAAGCTGAATGAAAGGAGAGTGTGTACAATTTTTATTCACCCTGTCTTAACCTCAGTCAGAAAACCTCACGACGATTTCACTGCAGCTGGTCTAGGATTCATTTAGGGGCTTTGAATTATTTTGTTCTATGCCACTAGCAAAATATCAGTCTCAGCCATTTGTTAAAGAAGACATTTGAAGGAATACTGTGGCCACAGAACAATTTTTCACTTAAGCCTCCTTTGAGGTTATATTCAAGTTTCCAAACCAAAAGCAAAAGAAAATCCCTAAGAATTTGGTACAGTAGAACTCTTGGAAGCTCACTGTTACCATGTAGAGATTGGTTCAAGCCAGACAACTGAAGATATTTTTATAAAAAGAGTTAACATCATTTTACATTTGCCAAAAGCTCAATCGTTCTGAAAGGTTTTTCAATGCATTGGCAAATTCTGACTTTCCCAACATTCCCATGAGAAGCCATGTTGTCCCCATTTTTCGGAAAATGAAATTGAGGTAAGGGCATGGTAGCTCATGGCTCTAATAATCCCAGCACTTTGGGAGGCTGAGGTGTGCAGATCACCTGAGGTCAGGAGTTCAAGACCAGTTTACCAACATGGTTAAACCCCATCTCTACTAAAAGTACAAAAAATTAGCTGGGCATGGTGGCAGACACCAGTAACCCCAGCTACTCAGTAGGCTGAGGCAGGAGAATTGCTTGAACCCAGGAGGCAGAGATCACACCATTGCACTCCAGCCTGGGCAACAAGAGTGAAAATCCATCTCAAAAGATAAAAGAAAGAGAAATTGAGGTTCGGAGAGAACAAGTGACTGAATTACTAGTTACCAGCAGTGCTAGGACTGGATGACAGGTATTTTTCTCTTCTTTTTCTCTTTTTAGAGACAGGGTCTCACTCTGTCACCCAGGCTGGAGTACAGTGGTGCAATGCTAGCTCACTACAACCTCACATTCCTGGGCTCAAATGATCCCGCCTCAGCCTCCTGAGTAGCTGAAAAATAGGCACACATCATATGCCCAGTTAACGTTTGTTTGTTTTGATTTTTGTAAAGATGGGATCTCACCATGTTACCCTGGCTGGTCTTGAACTCCTGGACTCAAGCAATCCTACAACCTTGGCCTCCCAAAGCACTGGGATTACAGGTGTGAGCTACTGCCACTGCACCCAACCACGACGGGTGTTCTAAATATTTGGTCCAATATGCCTTTTCTGGCGTATCACACTATCACTTCCATGGAAGTTGTCCTCACAGAATGCAACACAGATGGTCACTGCGGCAGGAGATAACATCAGAAACCATCCACTAGGGGATGTGAAGCAAGGGGCTCATTTCACTTGTGTCTGGAATTTACATTAATCTGAGTGACATTAGTATTCATTTAACGTAATCATGAGTGGAAATGTACCTTTCAAAACCTCTCTGACAGCTGCCTGCCCTATCTAAAACAGCACTCCCATGACTCACTCCTTTTACCCCTGTTTTATTTTTCTTCCTAGAATGTCTTACTTCCTAGAAATATATTATACAGTGAATGGTTAATTTCTTGTGCCAATTTGACTAGGCCACGGGGTGCCCACACATTTGACCAAACATTACTCTGGATATGTCTATGAGTGTATTTCTGGCTGATTATGGTAGACTGAATAAAGCAGATTCCTCTCCCTAATGTGGGTGGGCCTCCAAGGGATTGCAGACCTGAAGAGAACAAAAATGCTGGGTAAGAGAGAAGACTGCCTGACTGCCGTGAGGTCATACGTTGTCTTTTCCTGCCTTGAGACTTTAAAACATTGACACTTGGGTTTTGAGCCTGCGGGTGTTTGGATTAGGATTTATACTATCAGCTTTCCTGGTTCTCAGGTTGGATTTGAACTGAAACTACATCATCACTTTCCTGGATCTCCAGCTTTATGACTGCAGATCTTGGGATTTCTCAGCCTCCAGAATCACGTGAGCCAATTCCTTATATTAAATCGGTATCTCGAGCCAGGCATGGTGGCTTGTAATCCCAGCACTTTAGGAGGCAGAGGCAGGCGGTCACTTGAGGCCAGGAGTTTGAGACCAGCCTGGCCAACATGGTGAAACCCCTTCTCTACTAAAAAGTACAAAAATTAGCCAGGCATGGTAATGCACACCTGTGATCCCAGCTACTCGGGAGGCTGAGGCACAAGGATTGTTTGAATCTGGAAGGCAGAGGATGCTGTGAGCCGAGATCACACCACTGCACTCTAGCCTGGGTGACAGAGTGAGACTGTCTAAAATAAATAAATCTCTCAATCTCTGTCTTTCTCTCTAAAATAAATCTCTCTCTCACACACATACACACCCCTCTCACACACACACTTTCCTTTGTTTCCTTTTTTATATTAATAATTATTAAAAGCCTACCATTCAGTGACGGTTTTCATCTAAGCCCAATATTAATCCTGTAAGGTAGATGTCCTTCCCATTTCATAGAAAAAGAAGGGCTAAGTAACTATATAGCTTAAATAACTTGCCCACCATCATACATTGAGCAAGTGGAAAAGCTGGATTGGAATCAAACCCAGACTCACTCCAAAGCCTGAACCATTCAACTCCCATCACAGAAGAGAAGTATTTCAGAGAAAGGAAGGGAGGGAGGAAAGGAAGAAAGAAGAAAGAAAGGAAGGAAAATATGGACAAGCCTTGCAATCGAAGCTAGCATGAAATCAAAGCCATACACATTTGTCCTATATTCAACCTGGGATGAATAACACCATGACAACTTGCAGGAATGTGAAGACTGGTGGTTGCGCCACGGCCAAGAGAACATTTCAGCTGTCACTCAGAGCCCTACATCTTAAGAGTAACTAACAACCCTGTAAACATCACATGCATCACATTTCTCCTCTGCTCTAAATTGTAAGGGACTGGGAGAAGATACGACAGCTGTCTTCAAATATTTAAAGGGCTGTCATACAGAAGAGGGATTAGGAGGATTCTATATGCCCAGGAGGAGGACTGCATAAAGTAACATTTCAGCTCAATTACAGGCAGGCAGGATATCCAAAGATTACTGTCTTGGGAAATACTAAAATCGCTGTTAATGAAAGCAGATGCAGGACAACTCTTGAAGAAATGGCTGAGGAGCCTCTGCCATCCTTGTGACTAGTTGAACTGCAGGACTCTCAAAGTGACCTACAGGTTAAGATTATTTCTTCCTTCCCCAGTTCTCCACTTGACCTGTCCATGTATATTTCCCATTTCCTCCCAATACAATTACTCTTCTCTCTCCCAACAACATTACCATCTCAGAAGCTTTCGACTCAATTTTTATCCCCCCATCTCCTATAATGTACCCTCTTCAAACTCTTCCTACCCTACCACAATGCCAGATACCTAAAACAGATTTTAATTCCTTTGAAAATATGTTATTCTTCTTACATATTTTTTAGATAAAGTTTGCTTAAGGCCAGGCACGATGGCTTATACCTGTAATCCCAGCATTTTTGGAGGCCAAGGCAGGTGGATCGCCTGAGCTTAGGAGTTTGAGACCACCCTGGGCAATATGGTGACACCCCGTTTCTACTAAAATACAAAAAATCAGCTGGGCATGCAGGCACATGCCTGTAGTCCTAGCTATTTAGGAGGCTGAGGCATGAAAATCGCTTGAGCCCCAGAGGTGGAGGTTGCAGTGAGCCAAGATTGCACCACTGCATTTTAGTTTGGGCTACAGAGTGAGACTCCGTCTCAAAAAAAAAAAAAAGTTTACTTTAAACTTTTACTGGTACAGTTGCCTGGTTATTTCCTTAAGTGAATACTGACCCAAGAGAGGCTATTTTATCTGATCACCTCTATTTTGAAATGAAATTTGCGCAACTTCAGGAGTCAGTGTATCACATTCCCATTTATTTTCAGCTCTGTATATAATACTACGTGATCTGTCTGTATGTTTACTTTGGTCCTTTAAGGTTATTTTCACAAAACACAACTCAATCATTCCTGGTTACTCCAATTCAACCTATCCTGACATTTTGCAATTTCTAAAGCCGAAAACCTTTGCAGTTTGACAACAGTCAGCCCTGCAGATATAGAGACAAGATAGTCAATAGAAAATTCTTAGACAAGAAGGAAGCTACAAGTCACACAAACCCAAGCATTCCTACGGGAGAGTCACTCTGCCAAAATCAATAGCAGTCCTCATAGCTGTAAGGTATCTGATTATTTTTAAAATGGTATGTTACAAGTTCTTTTAAGAATAAAGATATTTGAAAACTTATTTCAGACAGAGTTACGAATTCTTACCACTGGAGAATTCACAAGTTGAGAATAATAAACTTTGTTGGAGGCCAGAGTAAAAGTGTCAAAATTGTTCAAAACTATCTCATCGAGGGCAGTGAGGGAGGAGCTAGAAGAAAACTGGAGGTCTAATGCTCAGAGAGTTTCATCCCATTGTCACCGGGAGTGCATAAAGCATAACTTTTTGGGGGTTGGGGAAGGGAGTCTTGCTCTGTCTCCCAGGCTGGAGTGCAATGGTGCAATGCAACCTCCGCCTCCCCGGTTCAAGCGATTCTCCTGCCTTAGCTTCCCAAGTAGCTGGGACTACAGGTGCAGGCAACCAAGCCTGGCTAATTTTTATATATTTTTTTCGCTCTATGTTTAAAAAATATATGTATTATGGAGTGCTCAGAGAGCAGAAGTGAGGGGAGAAAGGGGCTAAAATTTGCAGGAAAACTTTTCTGTAATACAGGTGTTGCATGAGATCAGTGTTTCTTACTGTTTTTAGTTAACACCTCCATAAGGAACCTTTAGACATTTTTTTCCTAATCACCTCCTCATGAAATTTCAAAATCACAGGTATCCCATATAGCTATTTACGTATTATATATTTACACTTAATACATAAAAGAATTAATATTTTTCATCTTTCACTCCCAAAATCAATTTTGCCCATTTAAGGATATCACTCCCATTGAGAATGCATGTATTACATCATTTGTAAAAAAAAAAAAAAAAAAAAAAAAAAAAAAAAAAAAAACTACTTTTTCTTGAAACCCAGAGCAACTAAAGGTATTATTTTAAAGGTTATCTTAATGGTCAAATTATGCTCCATATGGTTGAAACTTTACTTTTTAAAACTTCTTCCATTTTTTCATGATGTGGCAGAAACAAGTTCACCATATTAGTGCACATTTGGGAGATAATCTGAAGAGAATCATACAATATTTTAAAGCTCCCCATAGTTGACTTAAACGTGTTTGTGCGATTCCATTCTCAATCCAGATATCTTAGTTAGAGCTAATCCCATCCCTGCAGCTCCTGGTGTAGCCAATCAGATTCTTACATTTCCTTGTTCACTGCAATTGGATCAGAGATGGGCTCATGAATCAAGCTGGACCAATCAAAACTGTTCTTGAGATGTTTTCTGAAACTAACATCAAAAAGGCTTCTGTGGCACACCAGACAGTGGCTCATGCCTATAATCCCAGCAGTTTGGGAGGCAGAGGCAGATGGATTACTTCAGGTCAGGAGTTTGAGATCAGCCTGGCCAACATGGGGAAAACTTGTTTCTACTAAAAATACAAAAATTAGCTGTGCGTGGTGGGGCCCACCTGTAGTCCCAGCTACTCAGGAGGCTGAGGCGGGAGAGTCTGTTGAACCCAGGTGGTGGAGGCTGCAGTGAACAGAGATTACACCACTGTACTCCAGGCTGGACAACAGGGCAAGACTGTGTAAAAAATAAAAGGCTTCCTACCATAAGAGATTGGGGTTGCTCACTATTATGTGATTCTGGAACCTGGAACTCTGTGGAGTCCTTCATTGTCACTGTAGCAATCCTACCTAGAAATAACACCATCCTGGAGGAAGGAAGAGCCAGGAGATGGAGAAGCAAGAGAAAGCAACTGACACTGGATTGAGACCCTAGGTCCAGCCTTCTTCAATTACATGAGTCAGTACAGTTCTTTTTGTACTTAAACTAGTTTGAATGTGTTTCTACTGAAGCCAAAGATATCGGACTAATATGCTGCCTAGAATTTTTCAGTAAAGGTGGATCATAAACTAAGGGGAGACAAAGTCTAAAATAAGAAAAGAAATGAATCCCACATAGAATCTGAGAACTAAAGCAGTATTTCAATGAGCTCTAATGAGGACCAATAAATAAACGGTGGGAATTCCAAATTTTATAACATCAATTGCCTTCTTACATTTAAGTGAAAACATTTAAAATATGTTACAAACTAGTAGTAGTCCCGGTAGAGAGGAATCATGTCTTATCTTTGTTGTCATGGTTTCATCTAAGTCAATTCATATCAATTTTTAAAAACAGAGGTTTATTTTATACTCCAGAGAAATGAGCAAATAACTGTGCATGCACAGTGAGATCTCCATCATTTAGAAATGGAATCAACAAGGCCATTTCTTGCTATTTGACCCTTTTCTTCCTATTTGTTTTCCCCTTATCTTTTGGAATTTTAGTGTCCTACAGAGTTTTTTTTGTTTTTTTGTTTTGTTTTGTTTTGTTTTTGTTGTTGTCATTGTTTGGAGATAGGGTCTTGCTCTGTCACGCAGGCTGGAGTGCAGTGGTATGATTTCAGTTCACTGCAACCTCTGCCTCCCAGGTTCAAGTGATTCTCCTGCCTCAGCCTCCTGAGTAGCTGGGACTACAGGTGTGCACTACCACACCCAGCTAATTTTGTATTTTTAGTAGAGACAGTGTTTCACCATGTTGGCCAGGATGGTCTCGATCTCTTCACCTCGTGATTTGCCCCCCTCAGCCTCCCAAAGTGCTGGGATTACAAGTGTGAGCCACTGTGCCCGGCCTGTCCCACAGTTTTACCAACATGATTATGGGTGTGGCTTTTTGTTTATGCTCCTCACTACTATTTTTCTTCATTTGGTCCCTTTTCTAATCTACCTATTTTCTTTGTCATGATTTTATACTCTTTTCATCTCATTTCAAACATTTCTGACACTAGTAATCATATTGTGATTTATGATATAGTCTTTTTTTTTTTTTTTTGAGACAAGGACTCTGTTGCCCAAACTGGAGTGCAGTGGCACTATCTCAGCTCATTGCAACTTCCACCTCCCAGGTTCAAGAGATTCTCCTGCCTCAGCCTCTAGAGTAGCTGGGATTACAGATATGCACCATCACACCCAGCTAATTTTTGTGTTTTTAGCAGAGGTGAGGTTTTGCCATATTGGCCAGGCTGGACTCAAACTCCTGGCCTCAAGTGATCTACTGTCTTGACCCTCCCAAAGTCCTGCGATTACTGGCATGAATCACTGCACCAGGTCCTTATCGTATACTCTTTATGTAATGACGCCATAATTAAAGTTCACAGAATTCTGAGACCACCACCTTTGTGTCTTCTAACTCTCATTTATGGCACATAGTTTACTTCTATGTTTTGAAATTGTGACTTGTGAACTCTCCTTTGGCATGGTTTTATCTGTGCCAGTCTTTAGAATTTGAGCTGAGCACATGTGGCTCAAATGTGATTGTGTGTTTGCTTCTGCCAGGCATCACACTGCTTTTACCTGCTGCAGGCCATTTTTATATTAATTTCTTGAATGGGCAGGCCCCAGAGCCCATGGTGAATATAAATCTGAATACCTAATCTGTGTGGGGCTCAGGCTCAAGGTTATATGCATTCTTAAGACTTTGCCCTCACTCAGGGCACAGACATATACAGAGGGGCTTCCTCAGAGCCCCCCTGCATGGATTCGGAACAATTTTCTAATCTACCGTGGTGTTGTTGCTGGAACACCATGTTAAAGGTCTAGATAATAATAATTATAATAACAATGAGAATAAGGCAGAGTAAGTGAGAGGGAGAAAAGGAAAGGGAGGAGGAGAAAGCCGATAAGAAGAAGAGGAAGAAGCACTAATAGAGCATACGGTATGATCCAGGCATCCTTCAAACCCTTTAATGCATAAATTCGAGCCCACACTTAACCCCCGTGTCCTGTTATAATAGAACCCAATTCTTTCCCCTTTAATCCAGCCAGCATTAACCTACAAGACCCACCAGCGTTAACCTACAAGACCCACCAGCATTAACCTACAAGACCCACCTATTTCCCTGTACTTTAGCTACCTTCTGGCGCCTACCTAATGGAAATTAAAACCCTAACAGTCCCATTTTTGCCAAGTTGAACTCACAGTCCTGGGTTTGGCAGATCTATGGCCCACAATAGCTAGTGGAAAGGTGACAAAATTTCAAATCAATCTCTTGACTGTGAGCCAAGAATCATAAAAGTATTAATGGGAGGTGAGAGATCCTAGTAAGTAAAAATATACTTTGAAAATAACCATGTGCCCAGTGTACACTCGACCATAATGACTGCATAATTTGGAACTGGCTCTTCTCCAAGAAGAGGCACTGAGCACATGTGTTGAGCTCCTGCTAGACTATGTAAGCTCCACGAGGGTAGAATTCTGCCTCCCGTGCTCGCCACTTAATCCCCAAAACCAATTCAGTGCTTGACACTGGGGGACAATTAGCAGCTCTTCCATCCATTTATTATTAAATCAATAATATAAACCACTGGCCCATGATGATCTTAGCTCTTGCAAAATATAAATGCTTTTATTAATAGCAAATACCATACTATTTACATATGTATTTAAACTCTTTTATGCATGTAGTAAGTGCTATATATAAAATATGTGGCACTTATTATGTTCTAGGCATTTTACACATTTTAACTCAATCCTCACAACTAACTCTTGAGAGTTCTCATGTTTCAGGTAAAAAATTCAAATATGGGCATATAAGAGGTAGAAATGTTCAAAGGTAGGGGTGTGTGTGTGTGTGTGTGTGTGTGTCTGTGTGTGTGTATTATGAGCACAGCCTATGAAATTATTAGAAATAGCAGTTGTCCTCAGAAAAGCAATTCATTCCTGGGTTTAGTGAAGAATTGTGTGCCAACACATTCAACAATTTTAAACCTTCTAAGACAAAGATGAGTAAACTTTTTCTGAAAAGAGCAAAACAGCAAATATTTTAGGCTTTGCAGGCCATGTGATCTCTGTTGCAACTACTCAACTCTGATATTGTGGGAAGGCAGCCATACACCATTGTAAAGGAATGGGTATAGCCGTGTTCCAACAAAATCTTATTTTAAAAAACAGAAGACTGAATTTCGCCCATGGGCCATAGTTTGCTGACTTCTGGAAAGAATATTTTAGGCTCATCTCATTTTTCCCTCCAGGAAATGAGAGCACTGAGATTCACCCCAATCTCACAATAGAGACTACATTATTTAAAAAAAAATCCATTGAAAACAAAACAAAGAGGGTTGGTGATCTTAATTTTAAAAATCACCGAAAAAGAAGGAAAAAAAGAGAAACCCTATGCTGTTTTTCCTATCTGTTTCTTAATCATTCCCAATCAGATTCTACAATCTTGTGCAAAACTCCAAAAATGATTAAAGAAAGCTGTTTGGACAACAGTGGAGAAATAGCCATTAATGCAAAAGTGCCAATATTATGCTCAAAGGCAAATACCACTTTTGTTTGTCAGTTCATTTCGGATTATTAAAGAAACATGTACAGCAGATTGGAAACAAGTAACTATTTAACTGCACAGCTATTTAAACACACAGACCTAAGATCTGTTAAGGATCTTTTTAACTAAAATCTAAAGGGATCTATTTAATCTAAAAGGATCTATTTAACTAAAATTGTAAAATATGTGTAATATGTCTGATTGGATCTGAGCCACTATCAATGTAGACTCTTATATAAGAAAATTGTAGATTTCAGGGGAAACAAAGAACAGCATAGTTCAATGTGCATCACGGGAGTACCATGTCTTGGAGGAGGGGCTTATGCTAAGGGTTGCATTAACGACCTGGTTGGGGTGGAGGGGGGAATCTTTTGTCTCCAGTTGGCCAAACTAATGCATCCCCTTCCACCTTCTAGGAGCCAAAACTCTGTCCTGAATTGTTACCATTGTTTATAACTTACTT
>NW_016107383.1:6201080-6244837 GCF_001604975.1 Cebus imitator | reverse complement strand
ACGGGGTTTCACCATGTTGACCAGGATGGTCTCGATCTCTTGACCTCGTGATCCACCCGCCTCGGCCTCCCAAAGTGCTGGGATTACAGGCTTGAGCCACCGCGCCCGGCCTATAACTTACTTCTTAAGACAAATCTCCCACATAACCTGAGCTATCACAAAGTCCTCACTATCCTGGCACACACCTCCTAGAAACCCTCACCTGAAAGAGGAAGCCACCCGTTTTCCACAAACCTCCTGAAAGTTCTTGCCCTACCCCAAGCCCTCATCACTGCCATAAACCCTTTGAGATAGCGCCTGCCTGAAAGTGGGCTCAGGAAGAGATCCTCATAAACATATGTTCAAACATATCTTCAGTGAGGAAGGAAATAGACTGCCTATGAATCTTCCTTCTCCAAACGTGTATTAGCATTTATTAGAACACGTGCCAACAGTAGCCTCACTCTTCCACTGTCTACTTTTTGGTTTTAATTCATTTCACTCAATCCCTCAATCCTAGGTTTTGCAAAGGAAAGAGGAAGATGCATTAGGGAAAAGAAGAGACACTTTAGGAATACATAGCTGTAGCTAATAAATTCTGGAGCCAAACTCTAATCTACATACGCCTCCATAGATTTCACCTTGAGCACCATTTTCTAAGCATCGAGTGGCAAAAAAAAAAAAGAAGCCAATCCAAACCCACAAACTTCCTTGTAAAATCCTCCCTTAAAAATATCAACAAACCTGTTTTTACAAAAAGAAACACACAAAAGATAAGACTGAAACTAACACGTTTGATTATATAGAAGGGGCGAGTAAAGCTGGAAGGAAAGAATAGCAGAAATTCTTTGGCAGGTAAAAAAAATCCTTTTCAGTGTCATCCTTTTGTAGACTTTTCAGCTTCTGGAAATGTGTCAATGTTTTACATACTCACAGATTAACCTAACTGTATTAAATGACAAAACCACAGTGAATAGGGAAGAAAAGAATTAATCCAACATCCTTTTGAGCACAGATATGATATACCCTAGACTAAAAGCAAACATTAAACAAACCAATAGATTTGTTTGTTTTTTTGCAGTGTGTACAGATTGGCAGTTCTAAAACTATTTCTATGATTGACCATATGAGTAGATATATTTAGAATATTGGGAGCCATGTTTCTCTCTCTCTTGAAAGGGGAGTTATAAATATTAAAAGAAGCAGGGCTAGAATAAAACCTGTGGTATGGGCAAAAGATAGACACTAAGATGCAATAAAACAGATAGATAGATAATAGAAAGATAGATGATAGATGCACGATTGATAACAGATGATTGATAGATAAATGATAGATAATTGATAGAGAGCAAGAGAATGAGAGTGTGCGAGACAGACAGACATAATGGTGTGACACTCCAGAAGCAATAGGCACATCTAGTATCTACATTTTGGTTTCAAAATGCTATTCTCCACAAAAAGAAACCAGAACTCCTGGAAGAAATGGTTTGTTTTGGGGCCAGACAGAAAAAAATAACAAGAGCTCCGAATGTAAAGTTTGTGCCAGAAAGTAAGAAATAACTTAAAGAAATATGGGGACATATTTAAAAGACATAAGAGACAGCTTGAAATAGTTCCCACCTAGCAAATCTGGAACAATTTGAGCATCAAAATAAATAATGATAATAATGGATTATAATCCATCAAATAAACTAAGAATCTACCAGTCCATACTCATACAAAAAGAAAAACAAATGTGGAAGAAGGAAAAACCTTCTTTACAGTAGAATGCCAAATAATAAACGTAGAATAAACAATGAAATTAGAAAAATTATCATTTGAGAAACATTATAATAGTTACTGACTCAGGCAAGAATCAGTAGACACTAAAACAAGTATGTGAAATTTTCATGAGAAACAGAATATGTACATGTCTCAAAATATCTCATCATAAGCTACTTACTTAATGCAAGGGAAAATATGTATCTGGCAGATTTCACCTTAAGCAGAAATTTATCAATCAAGACATTAAACTGTAATGGTCGTGCTGGACTGAGAGACAAGATCTTAATGCATTCAAGGTAGGAAGTTGGACTTGATAGTTTTTATGTAAAGGAGGCACCCTCACAGGGCCATATCCTTACAAAATGTTGGACTAGAAAAATAACTGCTTTCTAGAAAGGGAGATGACAAGGAAAGTGTTTATATTGGCCTAAGCTCTATGTGAGAGAAAACTGTCTCTCCTGTGAATTTGTAACCATGGACAAGCCCTAAGTATCTTAAGATAAGAAATCAACATAAAATGTTTCCAAGTTAGTAGCAACCAAAAGGCACCCTTCTGAAGGAGCACACCCTTAAGCCGTGTTGTGAAGAATTTCCACACAAGTCCACAAGCCAAAGTGGCAGGTCATACAAAGAAACCAGCCCATGAGTGAAAGTCAGTATAAACAAGTAACAAGAATTTAACCCTAGCCAGGTGCAGTGGCTCACGCCTGTAATTCCAGCACTTTTGGAGATGGAGGCAGGCAGATCACCTGAGGTCAGGAGTTCGAGACCAGCCTGGCCAACATGGTGAAACCTCTTGTCTACTAAAAATACAAAACTTAGCCAGGCATGATGACAGGGGCCTATAATCCCAGCTACTTGGAAGGTTGAGGCAGGGGAATTATTAGAACTCAGGAGGCAGAGGTTGCAGTGAGTCAAGATTACACCACTGCCCTCCAGTCTGGGCAACAGAGAGAGATTCCTTAAAAAAATAAAAGAATATAATATTAAAATACTTTAATAATAGAATTATTGAATTCAGAATATAAAATAATCATGATTAAAATAACAGAATAATTAAAAAGTTAAAAAAGAAAGAAGCACCATATAAAATTCCTAGCAATGTTGAAAAAGAAGCAAATATATTTTCTAGGAATAAAAGATTTCCTCGGCCGGGCACAGTGGCTCAAGCCTGTAATCCCAGCACTTATGGAGGCCGAGGTGGGCAGATCATGAGGTCAATAGGTTGAGACCATCCTGGCCAACATGGTGAAACCCCGTCTCTACTAAAAATACAAAAATTAACTGGGTGTGGTAGTATGCGCCCGTAGTCCCAGCTCCTCGGGAGGCTGAAGCAGGAGAATTGCTTGAACCCAGGACGTGGAGGTTGCAGTGAGCCGAGATTGTGCCATTGCACTCCAGCCTGGAGCCTGGCGACAAAGTAAGACTCTGTCTCAAAAAAAAAAAAAAAAAAGAGATTTCCTCATTGAAAAGAACAGTCTAAAGAGTAGATTAGAAAGGGGAAGAGATTTAGTGTCCTAAAAACCAGATATAAAGAACCCAAAATATCATTTATAAAATCAGGTAGAAAATATTAGTATTAAAAGACATAGATTGTCCAAAGAAACTGTCATAAAGCTAGTTGAGAGAAAGAATATGAATATAAGTTATTGAGAAAAAAATAATCTTTTAAAGAATTAAACGTTAAAAATTTTCTAATCCTGGTGAAAGATATAAATCTGGATTCTGGGCCAGGCACGGTGGCTCACGCCTATTATCCCAGCTCTTTGGGAGGCTGAGGCAGGTGGATCACGAGGTCAGAAGTTCAAGATCAGCCTGGCCAAGATGGTAAAACCCCATCTCTACTAAAAATACAAAAGTTAGCTGGACGTGGTGGTGGGCACCTGTAATCCCAACTACTTGAGAGGCTGAGGCTGAGAATTGTTTGAACCCGGGAGGTGGAGGTTGCAGTGAGCTGAGATTGTGCCACTGCACGCCAGCCTGGGAGACAGAGCAAGACTCCGTCTCAACAGTAAGTAAGTAAGTAAGTAAGTAAGTAATTAAATAAATCTGGGTTCTGGAAGCACAAAGAAATCTACATCTAGGCTGATGGTAGTGAAGCAGCAGAACCCTAGAGACAAAAGACAGTAAGCCTGAAACCCATCCAGAGAGAAAAGAAAGGTCACCTACAAAGGAACAATCCCTAGACTGAAAACACACATGTCAACAAAGCCACAGGAACCAGAAGATAGTAAAATGTCTTTGAAATGATTGGAGACAACTCTCAACCTTGTACCCAACTAATATCTCAATAGTGTCTGCAGACTGAAGATATTTTTGCATGAATAAAGATACGTTTACCACCACAGATCTTCTGTGAAGGAAAATGGATACATAGAGAAAGTCTGAGATGCAAGATGAAATGGTGAGCAAAACAACTTCATGGGCAAACCTGGACAAACACTGATTGTTAAGAACATCTACAGTTAATATATTAAATAATATCTGTGTGACACCAAAAATATAAGTTAATGTATTTGTCAAGAACGATGTGTAAGATGGGAGATGAATAGCTGAATTTAAAGCATTATTGAATTCTACATTCTGTATTACAGGGAAATAGTAAAGACACCGATCAGTATTAGACTACGTTAGCTTTTCCAGGTCAGTAAGGGATAAAATGAATATACAAAAAAAAAGAAACTTGGTCAATTTTAAGTAAGGTGTAAAGGGTGGAAAAAGATAAGAAAAATGTAGGGTAATAGCACAAAATAAATAGTAAGTCCAAAATTACCAGTAACATCAACAAATTTAAGTAAACTAAAGCTATCAGGTAACACACAATGACCGTAAGAGAATTTTTTAAATGCAAATAAACCTTCTCTACAAATTACTCACCTTGAACTTGAAACACAAATATAGTGAAAGTTAAAGAATAGAGATTCAATGCATTAGGTGAGTACTAAAAAAAATAAATGTGACACAGGTGTGTTAATATTAGATAAAATAGTCCTTGAGGCAAATATTAAATTACTAAGAATAAAAAGAACCATTATACAATATGAAAAAGAAAAATTGACCAGAAAAATATAATAACTCTTATTTCGTATATATTTAGCCTTTAAGTATTTAAAGCAAAATTGCCAGAGTTACAAATAGAAATGGACAAATATCATCCAGGGAAATTACAATGTACATTTTTCTCAAGGAAACATGAAATACTTTTAAAAACTGACCACATTTAAGTAATAAAAATGCCTCAACAAATCTCAAAGAATATTTCTACACACCCCATTCTCTACCCACAATGCAATAATTAGACATCAATAACAAATACCCTCTTTTAAAATCTCCAGATGTTTATAAATTAATAGCATATTTCTAAGTAACTCATGGATCAAAGAAGAAAATCTAGTGAAATTTAGACAATAGTATGAACTACAGTAGAACAATACTACATATCAAAATCTATGTGAGACAGCTGAAGCAGTACTTGGATATTTTAAGATGCATATACCAGAAAAGAAAAGATTAAAAATTAATGGATAAACGCTCAATTCAGGATGTTAGAAAAAAGAAAATACAATGAAGGAAGGAAGTATTAGATATAAAAACATAAAGAAGATATTGAGAGGAGCTATAAAAATATATATACACAGCAAGTGAATAACTTGATTCCAAGGAATATACTCTAGAAAAATTCTACCACAAGTACAGAAGAAGACATAAGCAAAGATATTTACAACAAATTAATTATAGCAAAATACTGGTAACATCAATAGTGGAAGGGTTAAATACACTGGAATATATCTATCCAGTGGCATTCTATTCTACACAGCAAAGGAAATGAATAATTTCGCTCTACATAAATCAACATAAATAACCCAAAAAAGTTTAACATTAGAATTTAAAAGTTGCAAAGGTATACATCCATCATAACAAAATGCATATAAAATTTGAATTTTGTATAATTAATATGTTTTAAGCTTGCAGATATATATGAAGTAAAATGATAAAGACACATAGTGGAATGATAAAAACTGACTTCAGGGTAGCAGCAGCCTCCTACAAGAGAGAAAGGAAATCTATAGGGATAAATAATGAGTTTTCACTGTACAGTAATAGGTTTATTTTCTTAAGCTGGACAAACATGTTTATGATACTATTTTTATACATTTTTATATCTAATACATTTAATAAGTTGTAATAAGCATAAATATAAGCCTGTGAGTCATTAGAAGAAAAACAGAAAAATGTTTTTACATATTAATATGTTAGAAAGCCAAGAAATGCATCAAAATTCAGAGTAAAACATTTGTCATAAATTTTTTAAATTATATTCAAAAATTTTCAAACAGATGAATAAAGTTGCAAGGCAAATCATACACCAGGAGAAAATATTTGCAAAAATACAACAATATGTAGAAAAGTGTTTCATACTCAAGATATTTAGAAAGTTTTTATACATTCATTAAGGAAATAAAGACAACACAAAAACTGAACAGGAAAAATTACAAATGATTACTAAAGGTATGAAAAAATGTGCAACTTCACTAGTAATCAAAAAGGTGTAAATTAAACAAATGAGATATAATTGGGAAATTTTTCCAATATTAAGGATTTCAAATGTTGAAAAGAACATATGAAATAATCCCTGTTATATATTTTTGACAGAAGTACGAATTACTGAAAAAAAATTTAAGTCAATATTGTTAGAGCCTGCCATCTATCAATTCAGCAGTATGAAATTTTCTTATCCTTTAACCTTGTAGTTCCAGCTAGAAATATATTGTTGCAGCATGTTTGTGACAGTCAAAATCAGAAAACATTAAATGCCCATCAAAAGGGGAATAATTGACTGAGCACAGTGGCTCACTCCTTTAATCCCAGTGCTTTGGGAGGTCGAGGAGGGCTGATCACCTGAGGTCAGGAGTTTGAGACCAGCCTGACAACATGGTGAAACCCCATCTCTACTAAAAATACAAAAATTAGCTGGGCATGGTGGCACATGCCTGTAATCCTAGCTACTCAGGAAGCTGAGGCAGGAGAATCATTTGAACCTGGGAGGTGGAGGTTGCAGTGAGCTGAGATCACGCCACTGCACTCCAGCCTGGGTAACAGAGCGAGACCCCACCTCAAAAAAAAAGGGGAGGGGTACAAGAGCAGGGAGGGGGAATAATCAATAAATCGTAATAGTCTAGCCCATAGAATACTAGCTGGCTATTAAAAAGAATGAGGTACACTAACAATAATACCTAACATTATTCAATGTCAGGTAATGTTCTAAGTATTTTACATATATCAACACATTTTATCCCAAAGAACTCTATAATGTGAATCTCAGTCTCCACATTTTGCAGATAAGGAAATAGAGGCATAGACATTTAGATAACTAGTATAAGATCACTCAAAGTGGCAAAGGCAGGCTTTGAATTTAGGCAGGCAAATGGGAGAGCCCAGGCAATTTATACTGGGTGATGTTGCCTCCTATATGAATTGACATGGAAAGGCTTCCAAGTGAAAAGGTATGCACATAATGAGAAATATGACAGGCTGTACATATATGCACATTCCAAGAAAGGTGCCTGAAAAGTCACAAGCCAAATGGTCGAGGGTCATCTTGTATGGGAAAGGAAGGAAGAATACAAAGAGGCCACAGGCAATCTTCATTTAGACCTGTACTTCTCAGATGGGACCAGCAACCACATATGTGAATATTGCCTGTGTAATTAAAACAACCCAACACCCAACACGAGGTAATCAAAATCATCTCTGACCTTCTGGTGAAGATGGTTTACTCCCATTTCCTCTGTCCACAGCTTTGACTCTGGGCTTTGGTTCCTTTCTTTTTTCTAAATCTTTAACTGGAAGAAAAGTAGAGATACAACACCATGTCATATTAAAGTCTAAAAGAAAATATTCAATGAGTTTTACTAAAACCCTTGCAAGCCCTAAAAGTATTTATAGAAATGAGCTCCATGGTACAAACTCATCCCCAAATATTAGAACTGCTGCTTTTTTTCAACCTTGTCATGAGAAGACACAAAAACATTTAAGGAATTACTTTGGCTAAGTATGCAGTATGCACAATGTGTCACATATATTTAATCCTTCATACCTGCTTTAAAATCAGCATAATTATCCCTGGCTTATACATGATGGAATGAATAACCAGGAAACTAAAATCTATCTCATAAAACCAGTTAAGTGCTGGTACGGGGTTAAAGCCATATCTTCAAGTCTCTGGACTTAGCCTATGAACTTGGTTCCCGTTCTAGAAAGATTTTAACCATGAACAGCCTCATTTGGAATTGCTCCAACTGTATATATATATATATATATTAAAAAAAAGTGAAGATCCTTATAATAGTCCTTTTCAAACATAAGAAGTTTCTCTATTAATAAATGGTAGTTTTTCTTTATGGATTTAATTAGAAAATATTAAGGAAACAAAAATGTCTTCTGGCCTTTTAATAAATTCATATCAACCTATATTCGTAGCTTAACTTTCCACTGCATTCTCTCCTTAAAACTGCACAGCTGCTTTTCTGCCAAATAGCACCTTAGGCTGTTGGAAGCAGTCAAGACCCTGCCAAATGGCAATGGTTCTTGCACAAATAAAACACCCTGTGAAAATGCAGAAGTGAGCCAAGGTATTTCATTTAATTGCTACCTTCGCTTCATGGAAATCAACAGATGTATTGGAGGGCAAGCTACATAGGGGAAGCAGCGATTTCCCCTGAACCACCCTTGCTGCCTTCTCCGGGATATTGTTCCATTCATCCTGTCTTTATCATATCTTCCTCCTCTTTCTTTCCACTGTCTTTCATCCCTTTGCTGAAATGGTTTGAGAGTTGTCTTTTGCCAAGGTCATGTCACCCTAATTCCATTATTCCTTGTCTTAGAAACCTTCCTTGGCTTTCTGCTACCCAGAGATTAAATTCCAAGATTTAAAAAAAATTTTTTTTAAACATTTTAAAAATAAAAATATAAGATGCCTTGATCCTGATATGTATAAATTTTTATAATAACTTTTAAAACCTCATTCACTGACTTCTTTATAAGCCTTGGCACTTTGGAGCATCCCCCCCGCCCACACCCCCCCATACACACACCACTTTCTTTTCCTTCTCAGTTTTTACAATGGCTTTATCCTGGTTTTCTTCTTTCGAGTACTCCTTTTCATTCTCATTCTTTGGGCCCTTTCTCTACTACTATTCAGGAAACACGATTATATACGAAGGTTGCCTTGTGTCTCTGTACAACCCACCTGTAATTTTGCCGCCCTACAATTTAAATTCTGACCCTTTCATCAATAATTTCCAAATCTGTATCTTCAACCCCACCCACACATGGGCTGTCACTCCAAATTACTTGCTTTTCCACAACAGAGTATGTCTGCAACTTTAATAGGAGAAAGATTGTGCTGAACGGTGCTGGAGGTAGGAATGGCTCTAGGAAAAACTAATAATAAATTCAGAGTTAGAGACTTGGAGAAACTTCCTTGTTGAGCCAGACTTTCAAAGAAAGGCAGGGAGTTTGCAGGCAAAAATTGATAAAATACATTTAAAAGAGAAAAAAATTTCCAAAATAGAATGTGGTGAATTCTTATAATTTTATGTTGCCTCAGCATCCATTTTAAATATGTTAGACTTACTCTTACTAGAAACATGCTCAGTCACATTTGACAGTTTCCAGTCCTATAACATATCCTGAAGCTTTAGTTACTAAATATGGTTAATCCAGATATCTGCCTTATACAACTGCTCCCTGCCCATCTTTCAAAGTCTAGTTCAAATGTCACCTTTCCAGTGAAGTTTCTGCCAGTCTCGACTCAGGGGTTACTCTTATTATTCATTATTCTCTCCTAGATCTATTTCTACCTTCTACTTCCCTATGGGAGAGCTGCACACAGCCCACTTGACCAGCTCCACTGACCCTCATTCTCTGCACAGACTATGTAGATAGGCCACAGTGACCACCTCTCAGTCACAGTGTGACCTCCTGGAACTCATGCCTGCTTGCTTTAAATCCACCAATTAAAACCCTCCTCGAAGAAACCTGGGCATAATGCCCTGGACCCCAATAAAGACCTTTGGCTTATGTATGCCCCCACTTCATGTGCTCCCTGACCTCCATGGGTGTGGCCTCTGAGCATGCCATGCAACTCCTAGGACCTGTAAATAATAAAACCTTTATTTCCATCTCATGTCTCTCTTAATCATTGAAGAAGTGACCTCCATATTTAAAGGTCCTAAATTAAAACACAGAGTTATAAAAGCAGTCTATAAACAAACAAGAAAAAATAACAGACATTTTGGAAGCTGATCCACTACATCACATACAAGATGTAACATATACATCAACCAAGGTGCAAAATCAGTTGGAAAACAGATTGTGACAAGCAAAATGTATTTCTTACAACAACAATAGCTACCATGCTCTGCTATGTGGTGAAGTCAGCTCATCTGTAGGGTAACAGGCACATGTTATCACCCTCATTCACAGGTGAAGAAACTGAGGCTGGAAGTGGTTGAATTGCTTGTGGCAAGTTTGGAATCATAATGTCTGTTAGATCAGACATGCCTTTCTGTCTTAGAAATTCAAAGATCATTTCTTTTTTTTTTCTTTTTAAGACCAAGTGTTTCACGCTTGTTCAAACTAGAGTACAACAGCACTCCCAGCTCACTGCAACCTCCACCTCCCAGGTTCAAGCAATTCTTTTGCCTCAGCCTCCCATGTAGCTGAGATTACAAGCACACACCACCATGCCTGGCTAATTTTTTGTATTTTTTAGTAGAAATGGGGTTTCACCATGTTAGCCGGGCTGGTCTTGAACTCCTGACCTCAGGTGATCTGCCCACCTCAGCCTCCCAAAGTGCTGGGATTACAGGTGTGAGCCATCTCACCCAGCCCAAAGATCATTTCTTATGTTTTACTGTGTATCAAAATATGAACTCATAAAGAAACCAAATCCCTGCACTAAATGCAAACTTATAACCACAAGGCTTCATCTTGATCACCACTTTCCTGGATCTAACCACGGAAGTTTTCTAGGAAGGGGAGACTAGGCTTTAGCTCCATCTCACAGACAGCAAGAATGTAACTGAAATGCAGAAGGGAAAAGAAAGCTATCCAAGCAATTTCCATTTTATTCTTACAAACTGCTATTTGGGCAGAACAAATCCCTCTATACTGCCAATAAAAATAACACAGCTAAAAACATTTACGCTTGCGTTATCATTTATCTAAGCTAACCAGTTTTACTGTTTCTCTACAGTTATCTTAGCAGAGTTAAGCAAGATGGAAACAAATGAATTTCCTTTTAAGTGCTTTGAATAAGTAACCTGGGAAAGATTTATAAGGCTCTCTGCGTTTCTTCCACTGTTCAGTCAGTGGAATATTTTAAATAATCAATTGCAAAACCTCAGACTAGAGGAAGATAAATCATTTCTCATCCCTTTTACTGCTTCTCACAAACTTTAAGTGAAGTTATTTCAGCTACTCACGTAGGAATGTTGGAGGCCAGAAACTAAAGTATAGTGCCAGTAAAATGAGACAGAAGGCTGATTTATACCAAAAAATAACATAAAAACCTTTTCCAGAGTTCCCGGACAATGTGAATCTCAAAAGAATGTAACATTTACAACATGTGCATGTCCTGCTGACAGGTGAATTTGCGCAATGTCTTTGTTCAGAAGTTTCAAGAGGTAGCTTAGCAAAGTTGTGTTTTCTTTTAATTTTTTAAAAGAGTCACAAAATATTGGGTTGGTGCAAAAGTAATTGTGATTTTTCTAATAGAAAGTAATTGCGAAAACTGCAATGACTTTTGCACCAGCCTATACGTCTCACAAAACATTACTGAGAAGAGGAAGAGAAAAAAGGGAGGGAGAGGGTGTAAACAAAATCTAGATAGAACATTGCTGCACACGAAGTTCCAGACCCACAGCCTCACAGATGTATGGATTCATCTTACGGCAGAATTTTTAAAGCTACTGTTTAAAATTTAGAAAAAATCTACTTGAAATGATATCTATGATTTGCTTAAAAAAATAGTAAGAGAAAGAGTTTGGGGGGATAAAAGACATAAGACTGGCCACGAGCAGCCAATTGTTGAAGCCAGATGATAGCTACTTAGGAGTTAATTATATATTCTGATGATTTTTTATTAAGCTTCAAATTGTCCTTAATAATAAATTGGGTTTAGCAATGAAGTAACAGAAAGTGAATTAGGATAGGCCTCTTCTGTTTGCACTCATAATACAAAAAAGTTTCACCTTTCACATTTGTAATGCCACTTTCAGGAAGAGGGTGTTGCTGTAGTCTCTGATCACTAGAATATGAGGTCCGTAGGGGCAGGGATTTGTCATGTGCTTAGTGCCTAGAAAGCAGTCTGGCACTTAGTAGGTATGTGGCATACATTTGTTAAATGAAAAAAAAAAATGAATGAATGAATGTCTCCTGAGAGACAGAAGAATCAGGGCCTGTGTGGACCATTTTTAAACTCAATATAAGAAAATGCTTCCTAAGGAACTGTGGACATTGACTGGACCACCGCAGAGTTTTCTTTCCTACTTAGAGTGTCCTCTGCACATCCTATTCTTTCTCCAAATGCCCAACTGACTATTTGAGAACTGGGTCAAACATGAAGCTTTCCCAAGCCTAGCCTCTCCACAGCCCATTACTGGGGCAGAGAGAGTACCTCTCTTCACAGAGTCCTATATATACTCTCTCCAAGACTTATCACATTGTATTTGTTGACAAATCAGCTCATCATGGAGTCTGGCATAGAACATTCCCTATGTCAACTGATTAACAATTGGAAAGAGTTAAATTCCCTGTTGCGCAGGTTGTTTTAGTAGAGGCCAGACTGGCACTTCCTTGGGATCCTATAGAGGAGATGCAGGCATGATCCATTCAGTCCTTCACATTTATGGAGCACCCTTTATGTGCCAGGCCTATCATATGCAACTGTGATACCATGAGAAATAAAAATCATTGAGTTACAGTCTTTGTAAAACTTACAGGCTTGTGGGGGTCACAGAGAAGTAAATAAACCATTACAAAATTGTGTGATAGCACCAGAAGGGAAGCTCTAGATGCTAAGAAATCACATAGGAGGATGCCTGGGTAAGGTTCAGGAGCCAATGTCAAGGAGCACACTGGAAACTAAAGCATAAAGGATACGTAGGAATACAGCAAAATGGGGAAAGGGAAGGCTAGAAATTATTAGAGATAGGAGGAATTCATGGAAGGTAGAACTGAAGGTCTTCCAGGATCTCTATAAATCTTAAAAAATCTAGAATTTTAACCTGTTAAAATATGTAACACAGACTCAAATCCAAGGCTGGGACAGAATCCTGAGGAAGTACTTTCAGACTCATAAATACATACTTCTGAATTGGCCTTGAGCTGGCTTGCTTTCTTTATCTTTATTGTATGCAATAATTTGAACTGTATAATTCTGGTCTGGCATAAGACCTTGAATAATTGCTTTAGTTGCAGTGTTCTGGAGATTCAGCTGATTCGTTTTTCCACCTATAATAAAATAGAAAAATAAATCAGTTCTACGAAAGAAGGTTACTGTGTACATTAAGAAACTTTATTAATTAGCAATTGAGGTGTTAAAGAGTGAAGGCATGTTTGGAAATGTGTTTTATTTTATATATTTAATATTGTATATATTTATAGTATACACCATGATTATTATATGATGAATACATTTAAAAATACAAAAGGTGAATACATTTAAAAATACAATATATATGTGTATTGCACCTAATTACAATACAGTTTTCATTCTCTTTTCAGCTGTACTCTTTTTTCATTAGATAGCTTTAACAATTGTTGAAATTAGAGAAAACCAAATTCACGAAAATATTTCATCATAACACACTACTGCTTTAACATAGTAGGAAAATCCATAATAAAAGATTACAATACAACGAGGCCTCAGTATCAGATATACTCTTCAAGGAATGAATTCCACTTAAAAGTGAAGGGGAGGCTGGGCACCAAGGCTCATTCCTGTAATCCCAGCACTTTGGGAGGCCAAGGCAGGTGGATCACCTGAGGTCAGAAGTTCAAAACCAGCCTGGCCAACATGGTGAAACCCCATCTCTACTAAAAACACAAAAAATTAGGCAGCCATGGTGGTGCTCGCCTGCAGTCCCAGCTACTCAGGAGGCTGAGGCAGGAGAATTGCTTGAACCCAGGAGGTAAAGGTTGCAGTGAGCCATAACTGAGCCACTATACTCCAGCCTGGGTGACAGAGAGAGACTCCGCCTCAAAAAACAAACAAACAAAAAAAAAGTGAAGGGAGAGATATGGGCAAGCCAAATGTAATTATTTACACTGGAATTTATTTCTACGCCCTCTCTAAAGTGAGTCAAAGCATCCTTGAAACATGAGCAATTTCATTATCTTAAATCTGACCACAGATGGCTCAGGATACTGAAGGAATCACTCATTGGCTACTCAAAAGATAGCTTGGTTCATGAAAAAAATGTCAAAATCCCATCACCTCTCCGTCAAATTAGACTGACATCTAAGGCTTTCTTGAAAGTGCTGATAATTACTCAACTTTTATGCAGAATTCTACATTTTACTTTTCTTCTCTAATTTTTACCTGCAATTACTGTATCTGAGAAAAGGGAAATGGAAACTTCTGTCTCTCTAGCAGTATCAGCAAGAGAAGTCCGAAATTTGCTGAATTAGTCAGACATAATACAGATGATAATGTAATTCAATCATAGTCGAACAAAATTAATATTTTTAATTCAGAAATTTGATGCTGCTATTACCTGTGCTGCCTACTTCTGGAGGGCAAAATGGAGTCTTTCACTTGCCAAAACCCATTTCCCTGTATGCGTTGATGTTCAAGATGTTAAATCTGGTTTCAGGAACTTCTATCATTTAAAACTCATCTTCTAAAAAGTGCACCTAAATATCTGTCACTCTGTGTGTTTCACTAAAAAAAAAAAAAAGTGGCCGGGCGCGGTGGCTCACGCCTGTAATCCCAGCACTTTGGGAGGCCGAGGCGGGTGGATCACGAGGTCAAGAGATCGAGACCATCCTGGTCAACATGGTGAAACCCCGTCTCTACTAAAAATACAAAAAATTAGCTGGGCATGGTGGCGCGTGCCTGTAATCCCAGCTACTCGGGAGGCTGAGTCAGGAGAATTGCCTGAACCCAGGAGGCGGAGGTTGCGGTGAGCCGAGATCGCGCCATTGCACTCCAGCCTGGGTAACAAGAGCGAAACTTCGTCTCAAAAAAAAAAAAAAAAAGTTTCTAGAAAAAAAAATCCTGTATATTAGAGTCTCTCTTTGAGAGTTATGGAGTGTATTATTTTATTAAAGGCTTTGAGATTCCTGAAACAACAACAACAAAGCTTTAAACTCTGTTTAAACCAGCATTTCCCAAATTTATTTGACCATTAAACCATTGAGCTGCATCATAGCTATTAGCATCCGGCAGAATACCATGGAACACGCATTAGAAAGGCTGGCATAAACAACAGTTGGACCATGTCTCATGGTGTTGAAACAGCTATAAACATTTTGCGGCTAAATGTACTTATTACTATTTTTATTTACTATGTTTAATCAAATAGATACCATATTGTCAAGACTGATTGTCTTGATTGCTGCAGTGAGGAAACTGCAAAAATAAACCTAGCATTCAGGGAGAAATAATTTGCTTTCATTCCCTATTTTTATTTTGTCACAGGAGATGTCTAAGCAAGAACTAGACATCTACTTCTTGGGTACACTCTTCAAGAGGAGATTGAAGGATTCAGATTAAGGTTTGGTTCGGAGGCTACCTAAGTCACTTCTACAATTCTGTGATGCCTCAATAACACTTGATTGGGGGGTACTTAATAGTTTCGTATTATCAGCAATTCATCAGGAAAATTTAGGCTACCAATCACCTAAAGGAAAAAAATTACCTTTCAAGATTAGACATGGGGGATTCTCAGAGGTACCAAAAACTGGTAACTTGTATTTTAACCTTTAGAATCATAAATGTTCAAGAATCTTTTCAAGTTAAATTTAAATAAGCTATATTTTTAAAAATCAAAGAAATTTCAAAATTGAGTCATATTCCAAAATGAAAACCCTGAACCAGGTTTGAGTATATTGTTTTCCATAACCGAGTCACCTCTGTATGACATGGGAAAAGTGGACATCTAGTATTGCTCAACCAAAAGTCATTAATGAGCCTCTGGATAACATTTCTTAATAAAAGATAGGTCACATATCCAACCTGCATGATCTGCACATGTATCCCAGAGCTTAAAAAAAAAAAAAAAAAAAAAAGATAGTTTTGGGCCGGGCACGGTGGCTCACGCCTGTAATCCCAACACTTTGGGAGGCCCAGGTAGGCAGATGACCTGAGGTCAGGAGTTCAAGACCAGCCTGGCCAACATGGTGAAATCCCATCTGTACTAAAAATACAAAAAGTAGCTGGGTGTGGTGTCGGGCACCTGTAATTCCAGCTACTCAGGAGGGAGACAGGAGATTCACTGGAACCTGGGAGGTGGAGGATGCAGTGAGCCAAAATTCCAGCCTGGGCAACAAAGAGTGAAACTCTGTTTCAAATAAATAAATAAATAAATAATTCAAAAATAAAAGATATGTCCTTTTGGCGACCAAGCAAGAAACCAGGTGTTTCATCTGCTTGCCTTGTTCGAATGTTTACCTCAACTCTTGAGTAAGGCGTCCACATCTTAATGAACAAAAAGCATTGTTCTTCTTCATTGTATCTTTTAGAAAAAGGTCTACCACTGAAAGGAGTCTAGCTTCATATAACCCTCTTTATCACCAATGAAAAGAAAAAACAATTACTATATTTACATAAATACATATATTATACAAATATGCTATTATTAAGTACTTATTATGTACTCTGTGAAAATGGATCCTTGGAGAAGAAATGAGACCTGAGAGCAATCTTATGACAATCATAAGTAACATTTACTAAGCACTTACTATAATGACATCACTGTTCTAAGGGCTTTATATTTATTTTAAGTCTTCACAACCAGTACTTCGCAAATTTAATGTGCATAGGAATCACCTGGAGATCTTTTTTAAAATTCAGATGCTGATTGAGGAGGTCGAGGGTAGAGCCAGTATTCTGCATTTCTAACAAGCTCTCAAGTAATGCCAATGCTGCTGATCCCAGATCAACCTTGAGTTGCAAATTCATAGAGAACTCCACAGGTGGGTACAAATATTGTTTGCTCATTGTATAGAAGAAACTGAGACACCGAGTAATTAAATAACTTGCCTGAATCACACTACTTATAAGTCAATCAAGCTTTGAATTCAAGCAATTGAGTTGTTGATCCCATCTTCATCTTCAAAACAACCATGTAGCAGAGGCAGTTTCCCTACATGCTTTGTATTATTTTGGTTGATTATATTTGTATAATAAAACATAAAATATGAGAAAGAAAAATTTAACCAAATGATGCTTAAAGATCATTATTTAAAGACACTTCATTCAAAGCATCTTTAAATAATGAAGTATCTTTAAGCATCATCTAAACATCATCTTTAAAATAAAGATGCTTAATTTAAAGCATCCTTAAGTAACTATTCATGACCAAAAAATGTGTTCAACTTATGCTTTTCCTGCCTTATCATTTATTTTCACAATGTCTACTTTGCCTTTATAATTTTAATGTGTAATGCTGAATATTATTCTGTTGAGTTAATTAATCATAACTTATGCAACCAGTCACAACTATTGGACACTCAGATGCATTGTATTTTTTAAGCTCCAACGAATTCAAAGTATTCATTTTATGTCTAAACAGAAGAAGTACAACTTGTTGATTGTCTGATAATTTTTGGCTGAAAAGAACTATAGCCAAGAGTCACTTTTTACTCTTTGGAGAACATTATTGCATTGATTAGAGGGTAAGACTTTAGACTCTAAACAAAACAAAAAGCTTTCAAATAATCCTAACACAATGCTTGGCACTACATGTTTTTTGTTTGTTTGTTTGAGATGGAGTCTCGCTGTGTCACCCAGGCTGAAGTGCAGTGGTGTGATCTTGGCTCACTGCAACCTCCACCTCCCGGGTTCCATCAATTCTCCTGCCTCAACCTCCTGAGTAGCTGGGACTACAGGCACGTGCCACCATGCCCGGCTAATTTTTTGTATTTTTTAGTGGAGACGGGGTTTTACCATATTGGCCAGGCTGGTCTCAAACTCGTGGCCTCATGATCCACCCGCCTCAGCCTCCCAAAGTGCTGGGATTACAGGTGTGAGCCACCATGCCTGGCCAGCACTACATGTTTTTAGTTACCCATGAATAAAACGTTGCTAATGCTCTACTAAATACAGTCAATTGTTTTTACCTGAAGCTGGAGTCACAAGAAGTTTGTAACCACCAAATTTCCCTCTTGGAGCCTTCCATGAAATCTGTATACTGTCATGAGATATTACATTATATCTTAACCTTGTGGGTGGAGCCACTGAAAAGGAAAAACAAAAATAATGTGAACATTATAACATTTAAGCTCCTATTTGTTAAATCAAAAAGTCAAAGTAATATAAACAAAATACACATAAAAGGCTTCCTCAGCCTCAAAATACATATATTTTTTTACAATCCCATTAATGAACTCATCAGTTTGCAAAATAACACAAGCCTAAGAGCATTTGTTTCTTACCCAAAAGATATCCATTTGTCAAATAGTAGTGACCTTGTGACAAAGAACTAAGAAGTGTTAGAATTTAACACTCTTGCCAAGTTTAATAATTAAAGCCAATTTTGTAAAATGTTTTGATTATGTTACAAGGATAAATTTTTCTCCTTGAAACATGTGAGCTTCTATAATCTACTCTACTGAGAACTGTTGCATGTCCTTAGGTTTTTCACTCGGGTAATCCAATATTTTTGATTATATGATAATTTGAGAAGGCTGTTACGGATATATTATGAAAATCAGATATTCATTTTAAAATATTTGAAAAAGTGATTGTAAAGGCATTCAGGACCAAGTAAAAGATAATTATGTTTTATAAACTTGGATCCAGTTTTCAAAGATAACTGATTTATGCCTGTCAGAAGCATACAAAGCACATGGTCATGAATCAGCACAGAATGTTTTATCTTTTCTGACAGTTTACAAAAATGAATAGATCTGTATTACTTTTTGTGTAGGTCATTCAAACTTCAAAACACACTTCTGGAACTCTACACAAATGTTCCAGTATTTCAAAAAAGGTAAGAATGTTTTTATTATATACTCTCTAACTTAGTTTCTTAGAAAAGCTAATACTTAACAGAAAAGTTTGCCTTTCTTACCTACTTTTAAGCCCAGCCTTTCTTTCTCATTTTAAAAAACAATATAGAGAAAGAAACAGACATTTTCCTACATAGGCATGGGGCATAATATGGGGTTTGGATATTAGTTTCATTCCCAGTTCTACCACTTAGTTAATAATCTTGAGCAGGCTATGTTTTTTTCCAAACCTGTTTCTTTATTTATAGAAAGGGTGACAGCAATACTTTTTTGCAAAGGAGAGATGACAACTTTAAATAGGATAATGGATATAATGAATGGAATGCATTATAATAGGGGATCAATAAATATTTTTTCCCTTTCCCTTACTTCATGTAATGATTCAGCTTAAAAGCTCACTTAATCTTCAAAACATACATTCCTATTCCAATTTTATAGGTAAAGGAAACAAGGTGCAACTAAGATACTTGCCCAAGTCCACGTACTGGTGAAGGACAATCTCTGACCCCAGATGAAATGCACTGTTTCTTTGAAAGATTATTCATATTAAGAAGTCACCCTCAGCCAGCTGCGGTAGCTCACGCCTATAATCCTGGCACTGGGAGGCCAAAATGGGTGGATCACCTCAGGTCAGGAGTTTGAGACCAGCCTGACCAACATGGTGAAATCCCATCTCTATTAAAAATACAAAATTAGCCAGGTGTGGTGGCACACACCTGTAGTCACAGCTACTAAGGAGGCTGAGACAGGAGAATACATTGCATTGGGGAGGCAGAGACTACAGGGAGCCAAGATCATGCTACTGCACTCCCACCTGGGAACGACAGAGCAAGACTCTGTCTCAAAAAAAAAAAAAAAGTCACCCTTCATTGAGCTATGTGAATGAAGAATTAACTACTCCACAAAATATCCACTCATCTGAAATCAGTAAGCACTGTAAGACAATTTTAAGAATAGATTTTCTTTCTAGTTGTCCTTTACTACCTCTATGTAGAGAATGCTAGCCACGCAGAATAAAAACATTAGCTTCCTGTTCTCAATGTGACATGAATGGAAGAAAGAGCTTACATTTCTCTGGCTAATGAGAAAGCATAAATTTATCATAAGAATAACTTTTTGCTGGTTGCGGTGGCTCACACCTGTAATCCCAGCACTTTGGGAGGCCCAAATGGGCGAATCACAAGGTCAAGAGATTGAGACCGTCCTGGCTAACATGGTGAAACCTTGCCTCTACTAAAAATACAAAAATTAACTGGGAGTGGTTGCACACACCTGTACTCCCAGCTACTCAGGAGGCTGAGGCATCGCTTGAACCTAGCAGGTGGACATTGCAGTTAGCCGAGATCGTGCCACTGCCCTTCAGCCTGATGGCAGAGTGAGACTCTGTCTCAAAAAAAAAAAAAAGAAAGAATAACTTTTTTCAAATGGAAGAGAAAGGTATCTGAACCTAATATTTAGATGAACAGAAAAACTGTTATAATTTTTCCTAGTTATCAACATGAGAAGAAAATTTATTAATAGATAAAGAGGTTTGTATTACTTATGGAAGAAAATTAAAAGTAAGAATTTTTAAAAATTAAACAATGTTTACAAGTTTCTGAGTCATATCAAGTCAGTGGACTAGCAAATGTCACTGCCCAAGTTTTTGCATGAATGAGCTGCTGAAAGAAAGCTGTCCTGGGAAACATCAAGTGGAAAAGTACAAATAGGATGGAGGCTTCAATCTAGGAAATTTCAAAAGAGAAAACGATTCCATTAGCACTCCAGGTGTGTTGACATCTCAGAACAGCAAACAGCATTCAGGATTCCTAGGTTAAAAATTATAAAATTTTAGGGCATTTTCTATCCATGCTACTACTCTCTAAATGTTGTCTGAGTTTGTAGCCCTCAACACCTCTTAGTTAATAGACAGGCTTCTAAATATCCAGTAGAAAATGAGGGCAACGTGGACCATGTTCAGATAATTTGGATGGTGTTCTAGAACCAAGAGTGGCATCAGCTCCCATCCAATTGCTCAAGAAAACAAAGTGTAAAAGTGTTGAAGCAAATGCAACAACCAAATCCATCAATACTCAACTCTTTTATTAATTTACAAATGATTCAACTGTCTACAGTCCCATTACAACCACTAGCCAAAAGGAGTATCATTATTACCTTTTATCAGCAGACCACATCTATTGCCTAGAGAAGCATAAATACTCTCACAGTCATTAAAAGGAAATCTTGGTTAAACATAAAATTCACACTTTCTTTAGAGTTCTGCCCTTTACAAAATATTGAAAAGAAGACATGCTAGTTAACAAAGAAAGAGGCATGAGGTCACAGCTGTGGATTTCAAAGTCAGCTTTTTCCCCCCTTTTAGAAGGCACTGGGACTTGAGCCAAAGCAAGGACAGCAGGATTGACAGAAACACTGTTAAGTGTTGTGGAGAAATAATTGCTCTTATCTCATGGAACAAAACTTTGTGTACATTTTATACCAGTCCCATGATTTTTCTTTTTGCAAGCACAAAGGAATTGCTTTTTAAAAATACATATACTTAACTTCCATTAATAATTATAAATGCTTGCATGAACTTGACTCAAAAGTTAATTTATGTCAGTTCAAATCCTAATCTTTTTAAACAAACAAATATCAAATGTAAAATTTGACTTCCAGCACACACCAAGACCCCAGAGGAAACCAACAGACTCATCCTTTGCATGGCGAAGTGCAAAGGATGAGATTGCACACGGGTGAGGCCTGATATAAGACTCGTGCCTATATAAACATCATCCTAAAGGGAAATGGATGGGGAAAGACTGAGGAGCAGCTACTCACTGTCTTCCACTCCAGGGTTAGGCTTGTTATTGAAAGTGTAGGGGCATTTTTTCTTTCTTTTTTTTTTTTTCCTGGAGACGGAATCTCGCTCTGTCACCTAGGCTGGAGTGCACTGGCATAATCTTGGTTCACTGCAACCTCCGCCTCCTGGGTTCAAGCAATTCTCCTGCCTCAGGCTCCCAAGTAACTGGGATTACATGTGCAGGCCACCATGCCAGACTAATTTTTTGTATCTTAGTATAGACAGGGTTTCACCGTGTTGCCCAGGCTGGTCTTGAACTCCTGAGCTCAGGCAATCCTCCCACCTCAGTCTCCCAAAGTTCTGGGATTACAGTCATGAGGCACCATGCCTGGTCTAGAAGCATTTTTGTTTTGCTGTGCTGTGTTGCACTTTGTTTGCGAGGCAAGATTTTCCTTAAACCAAAAGAATACTGCTATCATTCCCATAGAAGTTCATAGGCAGGAGAGAAATGTTTATGTCATTCCATTGAAGCCTCACTGTTATCGAGCATTTGGAAAATTCTATTTCATAATCTATTCATTAAAGGGTTGACTTTTGGCTGTCCCTTTTTACCTTCCTTCTGTCCTTCCTTTCTTCTCATCTCAATTTGAATGCTTACTGTTTTGTCAAGTGACAGTCTATATAAAGATACTTACTACAATAAAATATTCACATTTGTTTGTTAAAATGCTAGTTTTTACACAGGGACACTGAAATGGACATCTTGTGTTCTTCACTACCCATAATCGCATCTCCTCTTCCTTATGTAACAGCATCCTGGTTCTCTTCCAAGGAACAACGCCCCTTCCCCCACTGCATAGAGCCGGCCATCTTCCCCTGGCTAAAGGCTGGGAAAATCACTCAAACCAGGTCAAGTAGACTCTCCCAAGAATCTGAAACTTGACTCCTGTGATGCAGGGATGGAAAATAGCTCCAGTCATTCCAACAACATGCCCTAAGAAAAATGGTCATTAGTTCCTACAGCCTGTATCCCAGAGGGTTTCCCAGATTCCTATCCTTTTCAAAGCTTGATTATTTACTTTTACTTTGATTATATGAGCTACTGCATTACCCAATACATTTTTGCTTAGTTGACCAGAGAAAATTAATTTTATTTGCAACCACAAATTTCTGGTTGATAAAGATAATGCAGTATGAATCATATTGAGAGTTTTTATCTCTTTAAAACACATTTTAGGGTGCTAAGTTGATAGGACAACTGATTATATTTATTTTTAAAAGACTTTTCAACAGCAGAGAAGTATTTGGCTATTTTTATCCAAGTAATCAAAAAAAAATAATTGACAGGGCACAGCGGCTCACATCTGTAATCTCAGCACTTTGGGAGGCCAAGGCAAGCGGATTGCTGGAGCCCAGGAGTTTGAGGCCAGCCTGGGAAACATGGCAAAACTCCATCTCTAAAAAATATATACGAAAATTAGTCGAGTATGGTTGCACACACCTGTGGTCCCAGCCACTCAGAAGGCTGAGGTAGGAGGATCACTTGAGCCCAGGAGGTGGAACCCATGATCACACCACTGCATTCTAGCCTGGGCAACATTGTAAGACTCTGACTCAAAAAATAAAACACAAAACTTCAGCTTTTTATGTTAGTCATTTTTTCAACTAAATTTATTACCTGCCTAAATGTTTCGTAAATTGGAACAATTAAATTCTGAGAGACTTTTACTGTAGGGTATGCTAGAGGGTTTTTTTTTTAATGTGGCTTAGAACCTCATATGTTGTAATTTCATGATCCATTATAAAGATGGTGAACACAGCAGTAAGGAAAATATTCTCAACTTTTCAAATGTGTTTGGCTAACAGCAAGAAATGTGTCAATGTGTGAACACAGAGGTCTTTATAAAGTGAAAGCTAGCCCCTATGCAAAGTCTCTAATTTTCTATGCATTGAGGTTTTTAAATGACAGTTACTTTACCTTCAGTGGTTCCTTCCTGTAACCAGCCAAAACTAACATTGCTACAACCAGGTACATATTTACTGTGAAATTCTAAGAAAGTGTTGATGCCATCACTGTTATTGCTGTACACATTTTTCTCCGACAGCCATCCCATTACTTTTTCTGTATTCTAGTTCATTTAACAATTTGTCTTGAAAAGAAGATGCTGGAATAATCCAGGTATAAACAGTTATTCGAGCCAACGTAGGTTCACAGGTCCTGGAGAGGGAATATTTTTCATAAAATATTCCATGGAGAGACTAAATGTTAAAGCACATTCTGTGGATTAGCAATTTAGGGAGTAAGAATTAATTTCCTGTATGCCTTTTAATACTAACTGCATTCATTGTTTGTTGTTACTGTAATAAATTTTAAAATCTTACTGGCTTAAAACAGCAGACATTTACTATCTTACTGTTCTGGGGGTGAGAAGTTTGAAATCAATCTCACTAGACTAAAAGGGTGTTGTTGGAAGGGCTGAATTTCCTTCTCTAGGGGAGAATATCAACAATTGTCTTGCCTTTCCTAGCTTCTAGAAGCTTCCAACATTCCTTGACTCGTGGCCTCTTTTCATCTTCAAAGCCAGCAGTACCGAGCCAAGTTTTTCTCACATGACTGCTCACACTGGCTGCTCTGTCTCCCTCTTCCATATCTAAAGCTTTTTGCAGTTACATTGGGCCCACCTAGGTAATTCAGGCTAACCTCCCAACTTTAAGGTCAACTAATTAACAACCTTAATTCAACCTGACATCTTAATTCCCCCTTTCCATATAACAATATATTCACAAGTTCTGAAGATTCACACATGAACATCTTTACAGGGACATTATTCTGCCTATCTCACTGGCATTTTTTCTTCTATTTTGTTCATAAATATCACTCTAAACATGTCTATATGGCTTTGCAAATTAATGTCAAAATTGGCCAACCCACAGGAACTCACTACTAAATTTGCTTTACAAGCAGAAAATCAGTCCAATAAAGCAACTCATATTCCTTATTCCTCGCTAAAAATCAGTCATGTAAATAAGTGGTGTCATGGTGGAAAAATGATGAGGTTTCTCAAAGGTCTCACATATTTTCCTAATCACCAAAGCCAAGAACATATAAAGCTTTTCTTACTGAGGTTTCCTCCAGCATGCAGCCACCATCTTCCTTGAAAATTTCTCCAGCCTTCACTTATCCATTACATTCCCCTGACTTCCTTATAAGTAAGTGGTGTTGGATTTTTCTTTTTGACACTTTCGATCAACCATTTTTCTTCTATTAAACTCTTATTGAACTCTATTGATGTTCTGCAGACTTCATCCTCACTTCTTTCCACTTTGATTTCCCTTTCTAATTCTACTTCTAAGGCTTCAAAAATCCCTGTAAGGGAATTCCCAAACAAAACACAATTCAAATATAACCTCCTGCCCTGATGTTTTTTCCCTAAACTCCAGACCGACTGCCTACCAGACATCTACACTTGGATGTCCCATAGACACCTTAAGCTCCATATATTCATCTAAGACTGAACTCACTGTCTTCTACTTGTTTAACCTCTTCATCTCTTCAACAAATGTCTGCTATCACTGACCACTGCTCTGGACGAACGATACAGACACTAAAGTGAGAACCATTGCCTTTTATGAGCTGAGGTAAGTAAACAATTACAATGCTAAGACATGGAAGCAGTAATGACACAGGCGGCAAGATGAAAGGCCCCATCTACTCAGGTCTCCATCAAGAAAGCTGAGCCATCTTCAGTTGTTCCCTGTCTTTTGTCTGTCTCCACTTTTAATCTGCAGACAACTTTTATCTCTTGTACCCCTTACATGATTCTTAGATGCATTCTCTAGTTACATTCTCTATCACATTGCCTATTTCCAGCCTTCAACACCTATTTCATGGACAATTTAATATATTTTAATGATTTCTCATACCTTATTTATTCCTATCCCTCAAACTCCCATGAGTCACAAATATGAGAATCACATATGTTGCTATTAGATGTTTTTCTCAAAAACAGAGTTGTTTAAAATATTTCATAATCTGTCTTCAATCTATCTTTCCATCTTTGTCTTTGCCACACTTCACTCGCAACATAACTTATATTGCAATTTATTTACTTCCCTATCCCCCTAGTAGATAGTGAGCTGCTTGGAGGTAAAAAAAAAAAAAAAAAAAAAAAATCATACCTTTGTATTGAACTCGACACACAGAATGTGCCCCATAAGTGTTCACTTAAAACAGAATTTGGTGTCTGGGCATGGTGGTTCATGCCTGTAATCCTAGCATTTGAGGAGGCCAAAGCAGGTGGATCACTTGAAGTCAGGAGTTTGAGACCAGCTGACCAACATGGTGAAACCCCCTCTCTACTAAAAATATAAAATTAGCTGGGTGTGGTGGTGCATGCCTGTAATCCCAGCTACTTGGAAGGCTGAGGCAGGAGAATCAGTTGAACCCAGGAGGCGGAGGTTACAATGAGACAAGATTGCTGCATTTGCCATTGCACTCCAGCCCGAGGAACAATAATATAACTCCATCTCAAAAAATAAATAAATAAATAAATAAATAAATCAGAATTTGGCTAACAATGTATATCTGGTAGACAGCATCCTTGAAAGTACCCCATAAGAACTATATATGATCAGTTATTTTATGAATGACCATGATCAATTATTCCATGAATGACCATGATCAGTTACTTCATGAATGACCACTTCTGAATTATGTTAGACTGAGACTGCAACTCTGAAGGGCTTACAACTTGCCCACCTTTTGTTTCTAAGGATCTGTGTCTTGTATCCTGGAGTTTACAGAATAAGTGATCTAGAATTTCCCTTATTACTTCTCTAATTGCCACAGACAAAAGCATTCATTCATGAATGTAAATAACATAAGCAGAATGAGTCTATCAAACTGCCAGCAGTATGTTCAATAAAGCAGTTGGAAATACAGTTCCTTAACTCTAGGTGTATAATAGCAATTTTTGCATGCAAAAAGTCAAGTTTCATTCCTTTCCAAACAGGTATGCCTCCCTTTAAGGAAGCAGTGTGTGGTGGTTAATGCATTTATCTTTTCTACAACCCTCAATGCCAAATGTTAGACATTAGCATTCCTAAAATCACTGTATCACACTTACACTTCCCTGCTCAGCTGAAAAATGACATTTCATCACCAACACTTAAGTCTCTATAGATTCCTATATTTGTTTAGTAATAACACTTTACACACTTGTGCATATTTACTTTAGAAGTTAGCACATTTTTTTCAGTAAAGGGCCAGATACATACTTTTGGCTTTGCAGGACATACACTTTCTGTCACAACTATTTAATTCTATCACTGTAGCATGAAAGTAGCCACAGGCAATATATAAACAAATGTGCATGACTGTGTTCCAATAAAACTTTATTTATAAAAATAGGCAGTGGCCCAGATTTGGCCCCCAGGTAGTAGTTTTTCAACCCCAGACTTACTTTATAAAAATGAATGAAAAGTCCACCATTACTGAGGCAGTCTGCCATTACAGAGACAGTCCGCCATTACTGAGGCAGACCGCCATTACTGAGGCAATTCTAACTATATCTCTATAAACAAAACCACAAGGATTTCACACAGCAGCTGGGCAGAGCCCATGGCAGCACAGCAATGCCTCTGCTGGCAGACTGTGACTAGGCTACCTCCTCACTGTGCAGGGCATCTCTGAAAAAAAGGCAGCAGCACATCAGAAGCTTATAAATAAAACCCCACCTTCCCAGAAGAGACCACCTAGGGAAAAAAGGCAGTTATGAGTTCTGCTGCAGCAGACTTATATGTACCTGCCCAGCAGCTCTGAATGGAACAATGAGGTTCACATCTCAGCACTTGAGCTCCTATAAGGGTCAGACTGTCTCCTCAAGCAGCTCCCTGACCACTGTATATCCAAAGAGACACCTCATAAAGGAGAGCTCAGGCTGACATCTGGCAGGTATCCTTCTGGGACAAAGATAACAGAAGAAGAAACTGGCAGCAACCCTTACTGTTCTGCAGCCACCACAGGTGATCCCCAGGCAAGCAGGGTCTGAAGTTGACCTCCAGCATTCCTACAGCAGAGGGGCCTGACTGTTAAAAGGAAAACCAAAAAAAAGAAAGAACTTCATCATCAACAAAAAGGACTTCCACTCAGAGACCCCATCCAAAAGTCACCAACTACAAATGCCATAGGTAGATAAATCCACAAAGATGGGAAGAAACTAGTGCAAAAAGGATGAAAACACACAAAACCAGAATGTCTCTCCTCCTCCAAGGGATCACAACTCTTCACTGGCAAGGGAACAAGGCTGGATGGAGAATGAGTCTGATGAACTGATAGAAGCAGGCTTCAGAAGGTGGGTAATAACAAACTTCTCTGAGTTAAAAGAACATGTTCTAACCCAATGCAAAGAAACTAAGAACCTTGAAAAAAGGTTTGAAGAAATGCTAAAGAGAATAAACAGCTTAGAGAAGAATATAAATCCCTTGATGGAGCTGAAAAACATGAGAACTTTGCAAACAACACACAAGTTTAAGTAGCCCAATCAGCAGAAAGGATATCAGAGATTGAAGATCAACTCAATGAAATAAAATGAAAAGGTAAGATTAGAGAAAAAAGAGTGAAAAGAAATGAACAAAGCCTCCAAGACATATGGGATTATGTGGAAACACCCAATCTACATTTGATAGGTGTACCTGAATGTGACAGAGAGAATGAATCCAAGCTGGAAAACACTCTTCAGGATATTATCCAGGAGAACTGCTCCAACCTAGCAAGGTGGCCAATGTTCAAGGCCAGGAAATATAGAGAACATAACATAAGCAGAGTGTGTCTACCAAACTGCCTGCAGTATGTTCAATGAAGTAGTTGGAAATACAGTTCCTTAACCCCAGATGTATAATAGCAATTTGTGCATGCAAAAAGTCAAGTTACATTCCTTTCCAAATAGGTATGCTTCCCTTTATGGAAACAATCCTGCATGTTCAGCACATGTACCCCAGAACCACAAAGATATTCCTCAAGAAGAGTAATGCCAAGACACATAATCATCAGATTCACCAGGGTTGAAATGAAGGAAAAAATGCTAAGGGCAGCCAGAGAGAAAGGTCGGGTTACCCACAAAGGGAAGCCCATCAGGCTCACAGTGGATATTTCAGCAGAAATCTTACAAGCTAGAAGAGAGTGGGGGCCAATATTCAACATCCTTAAAGAAATAAACTTTCAACCTAGAATTTCATATCCAACCAAACTAAGCTTCATAAGCAAAGGAGAAATAAAATCCTTTATGAGCAAGCAATTGCTCAGAGATTTCATCACCACCAGGTCTGCCTTACAAGAGCTCCTGAAAGAAGCACTAAACATAGAAAGGAACAACCAGTACCAGCCACTCCAAAAACATACCAAATGGTAAAGAGCATTGACACAATGAAGAAACTATGTCAACTAATGGGCAAAACAACCAGCTATCATCAAAATGACAGGATCAAATTCAAACATAAAAATATTAACCTTAAATGTAAATGGGCTAAATGCCCCAATCAAAAGACACAGACTGGCAAATTGGATAAAAAGTCAAAACCCATCAGTGTGCTATATACAGGAAACCCATCTCATGTGCAAGGATACACATAGGCTCAAATAAAGGGATGGAGGATGATTTACCAAGCAAATGGAGAGCCCAAAAAAAGCAGAAGTTGCAATCCTAGTCTCTGATAAAATAGACTTTAAACCAACAAAGATCAAAAGAGACAAAGAATGCCATTACATAATGGTAAAAGGATCAATGCAACAAGAAGAGCTAACAATCCTAAATATATATGCACCCAATATAGGAGCAACCAGATACATAAAGCAAGTTCTTAATGATCTACAAAGAGACTGAGACTCCCACACAACAATAGTGGGAGACTTTAACACTCCACTGTCAATATTTACGAGATAGAAAATTAACAAGGATATCCAGGACTTGAACTCAGATCTAGACCAAGCAAACCTAATAGACATTTACAGAACTCTTCACCCCAAATCCACAGAATATATATTCTTCTCAGCACCACATTGCACCTACTCTAAAATTGACCACATAATTGGAAGTAAATCACTGCTCAGCAAATGCAGAAGAACAGAAATCATAACAAACACCCTCTCAGACCACACTGCAATTAAATTAGAACTCAGGATTAAGAAATTCATTCAGAACCACACAACTTCATGGAAACTGAACAACTGGCTCTTGAATGTTGACTGGACAAACAATGAAATGAAGGCAGAAATAAAGATGTTCTTCAAAACCAAAGAGAACAAAGAACACAACATTCCTGAATCTCTGGGACACATTTAAAGCAGCGTCTAGAGATAAATTTATAGCAATAAATGCCCACATGAGAAGTAAGGAAAGATCTAAAATTGACACCCTGTCATCAAAATTGAAAGAGCTAGATGAGCAAGATCAAAAAAACTCAAAAGCTAGCAGAAGACAAGAAATAACTAAGATCAGAGCAGAACTGAAGGAGATAGAGACACACAAAAAACCCTTCAAAAAATTAATAAATCCAAGAGCTGGTATTTTGAAAAGATCAACAAAATAGACCACTAGCCAGATTAATAAAAAAGAAAAGAAGGAAGAATCAAATAGATGCAATAAAAAACAATAAAGGGGATATCACCACTGATTCCACAGACATACCATCAGAGACTACAACAAAGAAATCTATGCACACAAACCAGTAAACTTTGAAGAAATGGGTAAGTTCCTGGACACTTGCACCCTCCCAAGCATAAACCAGGAAGAAGTCGAAGCACTGAACAGACCAGTAACAAGGGCCGAAGTTGAGGCAGCAATTAATAGCCTACCAACCAAAAATAAGCCCAGGTCCAGATGGGTTCACAGCCGAATTCTACAAGACATACAAAGGGGAGATGGTACTACTCCTTCTGAAACTATTCCAAACAATCCAAAAAGAGGGAATCCTTCCCTAATCATTTTATGAGACCAACATCATCCTGATACCAAAACCCAGCAGAGACTCAACAAGAAAAGAAAAATTCAAGCCATTATCCATGATGAACACAGATGCAAAAATCTTCAATAAAATACTGGCTAACTGATTGTAACAGCACATCAAAAAGCTTATCCATAACGATCAAGTAGGCTTCCTTCCAGGGATGCAAGGCTGATTCAACATACGCAAGTCTATAAACATAATTCCCCACATAAACAGAACCAAAGACAAAAACCACATGATTATCTCAACAGATGCAGAGAAGGCCTTCAACAAAATTTAACAGCCCTTTATGCTAAAAACTTTCAATAAACTAGGTATCAATGGAACGTATCTCAAAATAATAAGAGCTATTTACAACAAACAGCCAATATCATACTGAATGGGCAAAAGCTGGAAGCATTCCCTTTGAAATCTGGCACTAGACAAGGACGCCCTCTCTCACCACTCCTATTCAATATAGTATAGGAAGTTCTAGCCAGAGCGATCAGGCAAGAAAAAGAAATAAAGGGTATTCAATTAGGAAAGGAGGAAGTCAAATTGTCTCTATTTGCAGACGACATGATTGTATATTTAGAAGACCCCATCGTCTTAGCCCAAAATCTCCTTAAACTGATAAGCAACTTCAACAAAGTCTGAGGATACAAAATCAATGTGCAGAAATCACAAGCATTTGTGTATACCAATAACAGACTTAAACAGAGCCAAATCAAGAACGAACTGTCATTGACAATTGCTATAAAGAGAATAAAATACCCAAGAATACAACTAACAAAGGATGCAAAGGACCTCTTCAAGGAGAACTACACACCAGTGCTCAAGGAATTAAGAGAGGACAGAAACAGATGGAAAAACATTCCATGCTCATGGTTAGGAAGAATCAATATTGTGAAAATGGCCATAGTGCTCAAAGTAATTTATAGATTCAATGCTATCCCCATCAAGTTGCATATGGCTCTCTTCACAGAACTGGAAAAAAAACATCTTAAACTTCATATGAAACCAAAAGAGAACCTGCATAGCCAAGACAATCCTAAGCAAAAAGAACAAAGCTGGAGGCATCATGCTACCTGACTTCAAACTATACTACAAGGCTACAGTAATCAAAACAGCATGGTACTGGTACCAAAACAGAGATATAGACCAATGGAACAGAACAGAGGCTGTGGAGGCAATGCCACACATCTACAACCATCCGATCTTTGACAAACCTGACAAAAACAAGCAAGGGGGAAGGGATTCCCTGTTTAATAAATGGTGTTGAGAAAACTGGCTAGCCATGCGGAGAAAACAGAAACTGGACCCCTTCCTGACACCTTACACTAAAATTAACTCCAGGTGGATTAAAGACTTAAACATAAGACCTAACGCCATAAAAACCCTAGAAGAAAATCTAGGCAAAACCGTTCAGGACATAGGCATAGGCAAGGACTTCATGACCAAAACACCAGATCATTGGCAACAAAAGCCAAAATAGACAAATGGGATCTAATTAAACTGCAGAGCTTCTGTACAGCAAAAGAAACAATCATTAGAGTGAACGGCAACCAACAGAATGGGAAAATTTTTTTGCAATCTACCCATCTGACAAAAGACTAATATCCAGAAACTACAAAGAACTAAAACAGATTTACAAGCAACAAACAAACAAACCCATTCAAAAGTGGGCAAAGGATGTGAACAGACACTTTTCAGAAGAAGACATATATGAGGCCAACAAACATATGAAAAAATGCTCATCATCATTGGTCATTAGAGAAATGCACATCAAAACCACATTGAGATACCATCTCATGCCAGTTAGAATGGTCATCATTAAAAAATCTGGAGACAACAGATGCTGGAGAAGTTGTGGAGAAATAGAAACACTTTTACACTGTTGGTGGGAGTATAAATTAATTCAACCATTGTGGAAGACAGTGTGGCGATTCCTCAAGGAACTAGAAATAGAAATTCCATTTGACCCAGCAATCCCATTACCGGGTATATATCCAAAGGATTATAAATCTTTCTATTATAGAGACACATGCACACGTATGTTCACTGCGGCACTGTTTACAATAGCAAAGACCTGGAACCAACCAAAATGCCCACTGATGATAGACTGGAAAAGGAAAATGTGGCACATATACACCACGGAATACTATGCAACCATAAAAAATGATGAGTTCGTGTCCTTCATAGGGACATGGATGAATCTGGAAACCATCATTCTCAGCAAACTGACACAAGAATAGAAAATCAAACACCATATGTTCTCACTCATAGGTGGTTTTTGAACAATGAGAACACATGGACACAGGTAGGGGAGCATCACGCACTGAGGTCTGTTGGGGCGAAATAGGGGAGGTTCAGCAGGGGGTAGGGAGTTGGGGATTGATAACATGGGGAAAAATGTCAGATACAGGTGACGGGGATGGAGGCAGAAAACCACATTCGCCATGTATGTACCTATGCAACAATCCTGCATCTTCTGTTCATGTACCCCAGAACCTAAAGTGCAATAAAATATATATATATTTTAAATGAGTGAAAATTAAAAATAAAAGTTCCGATCCTAGGAATGCAAACAGTAGATTTCACAAATTAAGTTTAATTAAAACAAACTAGCAATCATTAGGAATGCTTCAAATAACATACCTGGTCCTTATAACATTCAGACTATGTGCTCAGTTTTTAAGAAAAGGAGCAAAATCTTGGACCAGGTATGAAGTGATATTTCTACCTTGTACACTATGTAAGAGACAAGACATAATTAGGATACATACACACTCACATTACTTTATTAATAGAGCTATAAAAACAGGGCTCTATTCATAAACTGATTTAATTAATAGGGTGTTATTAACAGAATTGATATTGTAACATACAAATTTGACTTTCACTGATTAAACTAGCACAGGCTTTTCAGAAGCACTTTAAGAATGGGCTGTGTGCACATATCCTTATAGTAGAACGATTTATAATCCTTTGGATATATACCCAGTAATGGGATTGCTGGGTCAAATGGAATTTCTATTTCTAGGGCCTTGAGGAATCGCCACACTGTCTTCCACAATGGTTGAACTAATTTATGCTCCCACCAACAGTGCAAAAGTGTTCCTATTTCTCCACATCCTCTCCAGCATCTGTTGTCTACAGATTTTTTAATGATCGCCATTCTAACTGGCGTGAGATGGTATCTCAATGTAGTTTTGATTTGCATTTCTCTGATGACCAGTGATGATGAGCATTTTTTCATATGTTTGTTGGCCTCATGTATGTCTTCTTTTGTAAAGTGTCTGTTCATATCCTTTGCCCACTTTTGAATGGGCTTGTTAGTTTTTTTCTTGTAAATCTGTTTCAGTTCTTTGCAAATTCTGGATAACGTGTGTACCCATGCAACAATCTTGCATGTTCTTCACATGTACCCCAAAACCTAAAATGCAATAAAATAAATAAATAGGGGGAAAAAAAAAGAATGGGCTGGATGCTGTTGCTCACACCTGTAATCCCAGCACTTTGGGAGATAGAGGCAGGCAGATCACGAGTTCAGGAGTTCAAGAGCAGCCTAGCCAATATGATGAAACCCCATCTCTACCTAAAATACAAAAATTAGCTGGGCATGGTGGCACATGGCTATAATCCCAGCTACTCGAGAGGCTGATTCAGGAGAATTGCTTGAACCCAGGAGGCGGAGGTTGCAGTGAACTGAGATCGCACCTGTGTGACGGAGCGAGACTGTCTCAAAAAATAAAAAAAAGATTTAAAAAATGAATGACCTATTTAACCAATTGCCACAAAATTATTATGCTTTGCCACTGGTGAGGCTGTAAACATCATCAAAGATGTGTACATTTCTATAGTGCAAACAGTTGGTAAAACTCAGTAAAAGCCCACATATTATTAGGATAAATAAAATAAAAGTGATAATCAGAAATAAGAAGGCTACAGTCCCAGATCCTACTGATTCTCAAAGTTTTCAATTACCTTGACCCTGGACGATAGTACAGAAATAAACAATTGCCAAAAAAGGCGGAAGCAGCCAGTACCGCATCTTGCACTGAAAAATCTTCATTTTATTTTCTGCTTTTTACATGAGTTGTAGCAGCCTCCTGGAAACAGAGAAAACAGGGACATTTTTGAGAAGACTAAAAATAAAGTACATGTAGTCATTTACAACAGGCAAATAAGGCAACATGAATTAGTACTGTCGAGAAGTAATTAATTCCCTAGAGCATCGTGCATTTCACTCTAAAATACAAACTGATGAAGAAAAGACTTTAGAAGATGCTGTAAATTGAGAGAATGATTTGAAATAGTTGGGAGAGAACTTTAGAATGTACTTTGTGACTCATCCCTATGATCATAAATTGCTTAGTGAATTTCCCAAATGGATAAATATCATAATTTTACCTGAAATTAGCATTATAATGAATCCCAATGTCCTTGCCAGTAATGTGTTCCTCCCATATTTATCACATAAAGTTCACATAAATTCCTACTGTTACCTTATATTGCCTGAAAGGTACAAATATATGGGACCTTTCTACTAGTGATCCAAGAGAATTTGAAAAATCACTTTGTACTAATACTAAGTCACTGCAGTACTCAGACTTCCCCCCACTGAGCTAAATAATTACTAATCCTTTCATCTTTTCTCATAGTTCTTCTCTTTTCTAATATAAGTGAATCTAAAACCCTACCAAATTTTTCATTTTCATTGGGATAGCAATGAAAGAAGAGCTACAAGAAAGAGAAAGGAAGATAAATGGAAGTCAGGAAAATGAAGAAAAAAGAAAGGTTACAACTATTATGTATCTATAATAAGTAATAATAAAAATTTTAACATTAAAAAAAAACTTTAGAAAAAGAGAAGAAAGAAAGGAGAAAGGGAGAGAGGCAGAAATGGAGGGAGAAAATCATGGATGTTTGGTATCAATTTAAAAGACCAGTCTACAAATTATAGATTGTAATTCTATTAATAGGTCATTACAGAGGAGAAATACTAAAGTCCTTCCCTCAGAGATTAAGAAAATATCTCCAAAGTTGTCTTCTACCCAGGAGTATGCATATGTATGTATGTGTGTGTATATATATACACATATATATATGTACGTGTGTGTGTGTACATATATATATATGTACACAGTGCTCTACAGAAAATTACAGTGATTTCCACACTTCCACTAGGATCTCATATGAGTACCATGTCATATCACTTCCACATCATATATATATATATATATATATATGCACCTGGGTAGAAGAAAATATATATTTTGTGATGGAGTCTCACTCTGTCACCAGGCTGGAGTGCAGTGGCACGATCTCGGCTCACTGCGACCTTCCCCTCCCAGGCTCAAGAGATTTTCCTGCCTCAGCCTCCCAAGTAGCTGAGACTACAGGCGCTCACCACCACGCGCAGCTAATTTTCGTATTTTTGGTAGAGACAGGGTTTCACCATGTTGGCCAGGATGGTCTCAATCTCCTGACCTTGTGATCCGCCCACCTCAGCCTCCCAAAATGGTGGAATTACAGGCATATGCCACCGTGCCCTGCCCAGGGCATATTTTTTTAATTCATTTTTTCATTTATTTATTCATTCATTTATTTCCCAGTATCATTCCACAAAGGATCTGAAGCAACTAAATAATAAATGAACATAATAGAAAAGGTAAAGGTGCCAGATTTAACATATAAAATACAGGTCGATAATTAAATTTAACTTGAGATAAGCAGCAAGTAATTTTTAGTGTTAGCATTTTCTATGCAATAGTTGAAAAATACTATTTTTTAAAAATCATTGTTTATTTGGAATTAAAATTTAACTGAATGTCATGTATTTTATCCAGCAATCCTAGTATAAGGGGAAATTTTGGTGATAAAACAATAATTAATAAAATGAGCACAGAGAAAACGTATCTGGTCCTGTATGTTGGTAGAGGTAACCATGAATTTGGTTCCAAATTTATTTATTAGCAGCTAAAGCAAGAATGAAGCATATTAAACTTTAAAGTTTACTATATTTTTAGATTAACTAAAACATATTTTTCCGGAGAGGCATAACGTTTTCTGATACCGAAGCTGAGAATTTTTCCCATGATTCACCAAAAAGTCATCTTCCTTTATTCACCATAAAATGTATTAAGCCCTTGCCATATGGAAAGACTACTCTAAGTATACACAAAAATTCCTTTAATCCTCACAGTGAATCTTTGAAGTAAGTACAATTCTAATATGTATTTACAGATGGACAATAAGGCACAGAGAAGTTGCCCAAGTCACAAAGTTAGTGCAACACAGTGAGACTCTGTCTCTCAAAAAAAAAATAATAATAATTAAATAAAAAAATTTTTAAACATATCCCATAATACTATTTTAACGAAGGAGAAAAAGATCCTCTTTAACATAAAAGAACCTTTTTTTCCTATTGTGAACGGCCACAATCAAAGAGCCCTTCTCTGTTCTCGTCAAAGCAGTTCCTGTATCCAACTGTTTGGAAGCAACACTGAACATGTAATATTGGAGGTTAATCTGCATCTCATGTGCTTTTTAACTAAGCAAATAAATGCTACCCTCGTCTTGGCAACTTTCTTTGGAAACTGAGCATTATTTATATGGAAAAAGCATTGTAACCACAGCTTATCTTCAAAATTCTTTCTTTCTTTTTTGTTTTTTGAGACAAGGCCTGTTTCTGTCACCGAAGTTAGGCTGCAGTGGTGAGATCACGGCTCACGACAGCCTCAATCTGCTGGACTCAAGTGATTCTCCCACCTCAGCCTCCCAAGTAGCTGGAGTATAGGCATGGGCCACCACACCTTGCTGATTTAAAAAAAAAAAAAAAAAAAATTGTAGATAGGAGGCTGAGGCAGAGAATCCCTTGAACCCGGGAGGCGAAGATTGCAGTGAGCCAAGATCGCGCCACTGCACTCCAGCCTGGCGACAGAGCAAGACTCTGTCTCAAAAAAAAAAAGAAAAGGAAAAGGAAAAAAAAAAAAGCGGGACACGGTGGCTCACACCTGTAATCCCAGCACTTTGGGAGGCTAAGGCAGACGAATGACCTGAGGTAGGGAGTTCGAGAGCAGCCTGACCAACCTGGTGAAACCCTGTCTCTTAAAAAATAATAATAATAATAAATTATCTGGACAAATTTTTTAAAAAAATTGTAGAAATGTGGTCTCCCCACATTGTGCAGGCCAGTCTTGAACTCCTGGGCTCAAGCAATTCCCCTGCCTCAGACTCCCAAAATGCTGGGATTACAGCCATGAGCCACTGTGCCCAGCATAAATTCATCTTTTGTTGTTGTTTATTTTAAGTTAGGATGAGCAATACCACATTGGGAGAAGTGAAATTTCAGTTTTCCCAAGATTTTCTGCCAAGTCCCCAAACTTTAAGACGGTAAAAGAAGGGCAAGAAAAATCTCAATCCTATTAAAATGCCATGAGACATTTTAACATTTACCGAAATGTCAAAGACTAATTTGTTAAAACTTTGCCCAAAAGCCTGCACAAAACAAATAACTCTGCCTTGATTTTTTTGTTGTTTAAAAACATCATGTTAGAAATGGCTATTTAGTTCTCTATTCAGAAGGTATAAGCCAACTTTAGGGAAAGTTGATACAGTAATGTTTAATACAAGTGTCCTCAAAACACTGTCACAATTTTATAATCAGTAACATAAAACTAGGCCAATTCATGCTAATTTGCCCTTCCACTCATATGTTTGTTTTATTTAATCTCATCTGTCCAGATAAGTTTAATAATGAGGAAAGACCCTAAGAGTAAGCATTAAACAATGTTTACAGGCACCCACAAAATTCCCAGACTAACATAGAGCCAATTTTATCAAAATTCCTTAAATATTTATCCTAACATTTTTGTAAACCACACACACTCACTCTCTCCCTGTCTCTTGCCAAGACTTATACACATATATACACACAAACCTTGGATAATATTGTATTCAATCATTGTTGACTTACAAAACATAAACCATAAACTTAAATGAAATTCTTGTTAATTATGTGATATACCATATATCCACCAACTCCATGCTCTGAGAGAGATTGTTATTTATGGTATTAAATGTTCATTTCAACATTTATTTATTATTTTAATTTTTTGAGATGGAGTTTCACTCTTGTTGCCCAGAATGGAGTGCAATGGTGTGATCTTGGCTCACCGCAACCTCCGCCTCTCAGGTTCAAGCAATTCTCCTGCCTCAGCCTCCCGAGAAGCTGGGATTACAGGCATTCTCACCACCATGCCTGGCTAATTTTTTTTTTTTTTTTTTTTGTATTTTCAGTAGAGACAGGGCTTCTCCATGCTGGTCAGTTTGGTCTCAACCTCAGGTGATCTGCCCCCCTCAGCCTCCCAAAGTGCCGGAATTACAGGCATGGGCCACCATGCCCAACCTCAACAGTCATTTATTAAGAGTCCTACTACATAACCAAAGCATTATACTTGGTAATAAGAAAGATACAAAACTTTAAACCATATCTTCCCCTTCATTAGCTCACTTATAGTTAACTGAAAAAAAAATTAGTTGAAAAGTGAACTTTAGGTGAACTCACTTACAATTTAATTGAAAAGCATATTTTATACCAAAGAAAAATAAGAATCAGAGACACATAACAGAAGTTTTCATATATTAGAAGAGGTTTTATGTAGAAGATAAAACAGCATTGTTTTGTGTAGCTTCTGAAAACAGAACTCTCATCAGTGGGAGGCTCCCAACCCATAGGAGCTCTGTAACAACTCACTATAACAATTAGAAACATTTCTTCCCTCTTACTAGAAGTTCTGGGGCAGAAGCTAAGTTTTACCCATAAGAGATGCTATCAAAGGGATTCCTGAATTTGGGGCCAGGGACCTGAATAAAATGATCTCTAGGATGCCTTCCTCAACTCCACATTTTATATATATGTTAATATCTACTTTATAGAAAGAGAATTTTACATTCAATTGATGATCTAGGTCACACATTTTTGTAGATTAAAAAATGAACCAAAAAAACAGCAACAAAAGAAATAGGCCTAATGTATTATCCAGGGTGTTGGCTTTGAGGGTATTCCTCCTTATTTCTTCTTGCTATTAAACTACTACCCTTCTCACATCGAGAATCGTTATAAAAAAAAAAAAAAAAAAGATTTTCAGGATTAGCTAATGAGATCTATTTAAAAAGTGACACAGGAAGTGAGCAGTTATGACATTTATCTGTTAGCATCATGACATAGGAGGAAAAAACTCTAAATTAGGAATAAAGACCTAGTTTTGTTACTGCTAGCTTGGTGGTTAGCTTTTTTCTCTCTAAGGGAGCTCCCCACTATGTATGCTATGGTGATCAGAAATCAGTGAGAAAGCTGCTGTCTTACTACCATAAAGCATCAGGGAACAGAATTCAGGAATACTAGAGAAACTAGATACTGAGAAGGGAAATGTCAGGATAGAATGAGACACAATGTGGGAACAAAATCTGCATACAACTGCCCTCAAATCCTGGACACTTCAGAATGATAAAGGTCAGTTAATTAGAAAAACGTAATCATAAATGTGTATGAATTTAATAATGGAGTTTCAAAATACATAAAGCAAACACTAATAGGACTAAATAAATAAATTGAAGATTTCAATACTCTTCAAGAACTGGTTGAACGATTAGACAATATATCAGTATATGGATGTGGAAAACTCTATTTAACCTAGCTGACATTTGTTGAGCATTGCATCTAACAACTGCAAAAATTGACATTTTTAAAGTGTACCAGTAAAATTTAACAAAATAGTCCACATTCTGGGCCGTAAAATAAAACTCAATAAATTTCAAAAGATTGAAAGCATACAGAGTATGTTTCCTGACAAAAGATTTAAATTAGAAATGAATAATAGGCTGGGTGTGGTAGCTCACACCTGTAATCCCAGCATTTTGGGAGGCCAAGGTGTGAAGACTGCTTGAGCCCAGAAGTTTGAGACCAGACTCGGCAACATAGAAAGACCCCATTTAATTTAAAAAGAAGAAAATGAATATCTTTATAAATTCAAAATATTTGAAAATTAAACAATATGCTTCTAAATAATCAGAGGGTCAAAGTTAAATCACAATGGAAATTTTTAGATGTTTGAAAAGGAATGAAAATAAAGGTACAATTTTTGAAAATTTGTGGAATGCAGCTAAAGAATGGGAAAATAAACTTATAGGTTTAAATGTTTACATAAAAAAGAAGAAAGATTTAAAATCAACGATCTAATTTTTTACTTAAGCTAGAAAAAGAAGAGCAAAGTGAATCCAAATTAAGTGAAAGGAAGTGATTAATAAAGATAAAATCGAAAACCAAATAAATAGAAAAAATTAGTAGAAATTAACAAAACTAATACTTGCTTCTTTGAAATATTAAAAAAAATTAAAAACCTTTAGGAAGTGTGATCAAGGAGCAGAGACTGACACAATTAACAATACCAGGAATAACAGAGAATATAACTACCTATTTCACAAACCAAAAAACATTAAAAAGGAAAAATACAAATAACTTTATGCCAGTAATCCCAACAATTTAGCTTAATTGGAAATAAACTATTGAAATACTAGTTGACTTGCTAAAACAGACACATGAGGAACTAGAAAACCAAAATAGCCCTATATCTATTAAAGAGATTAAATTTGTTATTAAAAATATTTCCACAATGAAAATTATAATCCCAGATGGCTTCACTAGTGAATTCTATGAAATATTTAAGGAAAATATAATATCAATCCCACATAAACTCTTTCTGAAAACACAGGTGAAGGCTAGCATAATCTTTTTTTTTTTTGAGACAGATTCTTGCTGTCATACATGTTATAGTGCAATGGCTCAAACTTGGCTCACTGCAACCTCCACCTCCTGGGTTCAAGCAATTCTCTTGTGTCAGCCTCCCAAATAGCTGGGACTACAGGCTCATCCTACCACACCAACTAATTTTTGTATTTTTAGCAGAGATGGGGTTTCACCATGTTGCCCAGTCTTTTCTCAAACTTCTGGCCTCATGTGATCTGCCTGCCTCAGCTTCCCAAAGCACTGGGATTACAGGCATGAGACACCACACCCAGTCCTAACATAACCTTTTTATCAAAACTAGACAGCATCACAAAAAATAAAAATTACAGAGTAACCTTCATGAAATAGATACAAAAATCCTTCACAAAATATTATCAAATAGCATTTAACAATATATAAAAATAAGAATAATGATGAGCTAGTAGAGTTTATTACAGGAATATAATATTGGTTTAAAACTTTTAAATCATTTAGCATGTTTAGTATGTTTCTTCCCTCAGGAAGAAAAAGGCTAACCATCAGGCTAATATCCATTAATTATTTAGCATGAGATTTTATACATACATATGTGTATGTATATAATCTAAATAGGACAAAAAGCACTTCAGAAAATTCAATACACATTCAGGATTTTAAAGAAACTCAGCAAACTAAAAACAGAAAGAAACTTTTTCAATCTAATAAAGGGCATCAACGAAAACTCCATAGCTAATGTCTTACTTAATGGTAAAATATTGAATGTTTTTCTCCTAAGATCAAGAATAAAATAGGTATATTAACTATTTCCACTCAACATTGTACTAGAGGTCCTCAGCAGTGCAATCAGGCAAGAAAAAGAAGTAAAAGGCAGAATGAATGGGAAGGAAGAAGTAAACTGACTCTATTCACAATCAACATGATTGTTTAGCAGAAAATTCTAAGAACTCTACCAGAAAAAAAAGCCCCTACTTTAACTAATAATTTAGAAAGGCTGACTGACAAGATCAGTAGGCAAAAATCAATCAATTGTGTTCTTATATAAGAGCAGAAAATAAATAAAAACAAAAAAAGTAAATGAATTTACAGTGACATCAAAAATATAAAACAGTTAGAAATTAATACGACATGCAAGGCCTCTATACTCTTTAGCATACAAAAATAGAAAAGTGTATTACTGACAGAAATGAAAGAAAGCCTAAATGGAGCAGTGCACCATGTTCATGGGTTTAAAAAAATAAATAAATAAAAAATAAAAAAAATTTTAAAAGTTCTGTTCAAATGTTTTTAAGTTAATCTATAGATTCAAAGCATTGTTAATCAAAATCTCAAAAAGTCATGAACAAATATTCTCTAACACAGTTTGCTAAAAGTGTAACTTCTCGTCATAAGGTATGCTTATTCCTTCTAAAAAGTATTCATGGGTCATGCACAATGGCTCACACCTGTAATCTCAGCACTTTGGGAGGGCAAGGCAGGCAGATCATCTGAGGTCAGGAGTTCGAGACCAGCCTGACCAACATAGTGAAACCTCATCTGTACTAAAAATACAAAAATTAGCCAGGCTGTGGTGGTATGCATCTGTAATCCAGCTATTCAGGAAGCTGAGGTGGGAGAATCACTTGAACCTGGGAGATGGAGGGTGCAGTGAGCAAAGATTGTGCCACTGCACTCCAGCCTGGACAACAAAGGGAGACCCTGTCTCAAAAAGAAAATAAAAAGTATTAATGGATATTGTCAAATTGGTCTCCAAAGAGATTATGCCAGTTTACATACCACCAAAAGTATATGTGTCTGGCCATGCATGCACGGTGGCTCATGCCTGTAATCCCAGCACTTTGGGAGGTCGAGGCAGGCAGACAATGAGGTCAGGCTGAGGCAAGAGAATCGCTTAAACCCAGGAGGTGGAAGTTGCAGTGAGCTGAGATCGTACCACTGCACTCCAACCCTGACAATAGTACAAGACGCCATCTCAAAAAAAGGAAAAAAAAAAAAAAGTATATGTGTCGATTTTTCCATAAACTCATTGGCTCTGATATTTGCAAATTCATTCATGTATGAAAAAATTGTAGTTCAATTTATAACATCTCTCGTGGCTATAATATGACTGCACATCTTTCATTTACTTAAGATGTCTTTTGATCAGTGAACTCTCTAACATATCCTTGGTCATTTTTCTATAGAAGTGTTCATTTTTGGGTTTTTTTTTTTTTTTTTTTT
>NW_016107383.1:6180848-6201062 GCF_001604975.1 Cebus imitator | reverse complement strand
CGAGACGGAGTCTCACTTACTCTGTCGCCCCAGGCTGGAGTGCAGTGATGCAATCTTGGCTCACTGCAATTTCTGCCTCCCAGGCTCAAGTGATTCTAATGTGTTAGCCTTCCTAATAACTGGAGTTACAGGCATGCACTACCATATCCAGCTGATTTTTGTATTTTTAGTAGAAACAGGGTTTCACCCTGTTGGCCAGGCTGTCCTGAACTCCTGACCTCAAGTCATCTGACCGCCTCAGCCTCCCAAAGTGCTGAGATTACAGGCATAAGCCACCACACACAGCCAGGATTCTTCATCTTTTTGTGAGACATGCTTGCATTTAATATGTGGCTCCTTTTCCATCACATATAATGAAATATGTTGCCCAATATTTGTTTTTTTTTTCTTTTTTATCTCCTATGGTTTATGACATCAATAGAAGTCGCTTTCTCCATTGGAATTATAGTATTTTCCTATATTTTCTTTTAGTATTCTTTTTTCAATTTTTAAATTGAAATCTTTGATCATCTAAAATTGATTTTGATGTAAATGGAAAAGTTTTAACTTTTATTTTCCATGTCTAGCCAATTAGTCCCATACCGCTTATAGAAAAATTAGCCTTTTGCTCACAGGTTAGCAATGCTATATTTTATTTTCAAATCTGTTGATTTTCCTATTTATGTGTGACTATTAAGTAAATGGAAATATCAGAACGTTATAATATGTTTTAATATTTGATTTCTGATTACTTTTGACTAGGTACCAAAAGCTCCTCAAAATTGGGATCATGTTAAATCAGTATATCGATTTAGGTAGATCAATCTTTTTAATATAATAGTTCATCTTTATATCAAAAAGAATATATTCATTTGGTTTATTAAAGTCAGTCATCTTCATTTCTTCATGAGCACTTTACAGATTTTTATAAATTTGACATTTTGAGTTTATTTCTACATATTATATACATATATGTTTTATGTCCTGTGTTAATGGATTTTTCTTTAATCATTTTTTAAAAAGTTGTTTCTTAATATAGTAAAGCAATTTTATAGTTTAACTGTTTTTTAAAGTCTTAAAGTTTGTAATAATTGATTTCCTTAATTTTTTCTGCACGTGATATCTTTCTTCCTACCTTCTAAATTTTATGCTTCTTATTTCTTTCCCTTTTCTTATTGCTTTGGCTACTATCTTCAGAATATTTATCTCAGAAATTTTGTCTTGTTCTTGTTTCTAGTAGGAATACTTCTTTGGCATGACTTTGGTTTTGAAGATACATGGCTAGACAGGCTGTTAGATAGAAGACAAACACATATATACTGACATAAATGTATCATGTTTAGTAAATTTCCATCTGTGTAATCTTGATTGAGCTATTAATCTGAAATAAAATGTTAAATTACTGTAGTAGCTATGAAGAAGATCCCCTAACTTTTTTCTTTTAATTTTTTAATATGACAATTACATTAATCCATTTTCTAATACTAAACTTGCATGTAAAATTTGAGCCAAACTTGATCACTGTGGATTATTCTTTTGGGTTCTATTTACTAATTTGCTATTCATATCAATAAGTACATCAATATTATCAAAATTAGTCTGTAGCTTTCCTTTTTTATTATTCTGTGTCAAGTTTTGATATCAGTATTATTTTTCTTATTTTATAAAAAAAACTTTGAATCTTTTCTTCCTTCTGTATACTGTACTTTGGAACAGTTATAATAGCACCAGTATTCTTGATTTTTTTTAACGTTTTCTTTAGCATTCAATTGCAAAACCATGGGGAGAGTTTGGTACTCTTGGAGAGGTTACTTTTTATAACAACTTTTTCAACATGTTTGTGCCTAATGTTTTATTCCTAATTTCTGTATAATAAAAAATCAGTTTTTGTAATTTGTACTTGGTTTAGAAATAACCTATTTCATATCATTAAAATAAGAATACTACCCAAAACATTGCCTGGGTAACAGAACAAGACTCCCATTTCAAAGAAAAAAAGAGAATGCTACCCAAAACAATATCTAGATTCAATGTTATTCCTAAACTACCAACATCATTTTTCACAGAAATAGAAAAAAAAAAAAAAAAAAAGTCTAAACAGAACCAAAAAAGAGGCTGAATAGCCAAAGCAATTCTAAGTAAAAAGAATAAAACTGGAGGCATCAAATTATCCAACTTCAAACTATACTACAAGGTTACAGTAACCAAAAAAGCATGGTACTGGTATAAAAGCAGACACACAGACAATGGAACTGGTTAGAGAGCTCAGGAGAAATAAAGTCACACACCTACAACCACCTGATCTTCAACAAAGTTAACAAAAACAAGCAATGGGGAAAGGACTCCCTATTCAATTAATGATGCTGGAATAGCCGGCTAGCCATATGCAAAAGAATGAAATGGGACCCCCACCTTTTACCATACATGAAAAATAACTCAAAATGGATTAAAGACTTAAATGTAAGACCTAACATTATAAAAATCCTAGAAGAAGATCTAGCAAATACCATTCTAGACATGGGCCTTGGCAGTGAATTTATGACTAAGTCCTCAAAAGCAACTGCCACAAAAACAAAAATTGACAAGTGGGACTGAATCAAAGAACTTCTGCATAGCGAAAGAAACTATTAAGAGAGTAAATAGACAATCTATAGAATGGGAGAAAGTATCTGCAAAGTATGTATCCAATAAAGGTCTAATATCCAGCATCTATAAAGAACTTAATTATTCAACAAGCAAAAAACAAATAAACCCATTTAAAAAGTAGGCAAAGGGCATAAACAGATATTTTTCAAAGGAAGACATACAAGCAGCCAACAAACATGAAAAAATGCTCCACATTGCTAATCATCAGAAAGATGCAAATCAAAACCACAATGAGATACTATCTCACACCAATCAGAATGGCTACATTAAAAAGTCAAAAAAATAACAGAGGTGGGCAGGGTTGCAGAGAAAAGGGAATGCTTATACACTGTTGGTAGGAATGTAAATTAAACCATTTTCCTTATAATACTATTATAAAGAAACATATTTCTGCATAATACTATACTATTCAGCCACTGTGGAAAGCAGTTTGGAGATTTCACAAAGAACTTAAAACAGGACTACTGTTCAAATCAGCAATCCCACTAATGGATATATACCCAAAGGAATATAAATAATTCTGCCAAAAAGACACATGTACTTACATGTTCATCACACCACTATTCACAATAACAAAGACATGAACTCAACCTAGATGCCCATCAACGATGGATCGGGTAAAGAAAATGTGCATATACACCATGGAATACTACACAGCCATAACAAAGAACAAAATCGCATCCTTTGCAGCAACATAGATGCAGCTGGGGGCCATTATCCTAAGTGAATTAACAGAGGAACAGAAAACCATGCACTACATGTTCTTACTTACAACCAGGAGCTAAACACTTAGTGCACATGGACATAAAGATGAAAAAATTGACACTGGGGACTAATAGGGAAGGGAAAAGGGGGTGAGGGTTGAATAACTACCTATTATGTACTATGCTCATGGGATCATTCAATCCCTAATCTTCAACATTACGCATATACCTATGTCAGAAACCTGTTCTTGTATCCCCAAACTTAAAAGATAAAAAAAAGAAATAATCCCTTTCATCCAAGTTTTCTAATTTATTGTCATATATTTACTTTAATCACCATCTAATTATTTTAATTTTCTCCAAATTGGTGATTGTTTCCATTTTTATTTCTTAACTTGTACACTTAGGATTTCCTTATTTTGCTTTTTAAAAGACAAAGGCTGAATAAAACAGTGATTTTTAAGACAGAAACATCAAATAGCAGGGGAAAGCAACAGTAAAGTAGTAATAAGGGATGGGAGAAGAAAAAGGAAAATGATGATGAAAAAGAAGACGAGGAGGCAGAGAAAACAAAGAAAAAATAAGAGGAAAAGAGGGAAAAGAAAACTGTATAAAGGCAGAGAGGATCTAAGATGACCCCTCTGGCCAAATGTGGACCAATGTTGCCTAGACTGGTGCTACTCAAAGTAGCTGGTCTATGAACTGTTACTGGTCCTCAATGAGAAAAAGAGCTTATGCCAATATGCAAGTCTATATGTATTGTCTTGGTTCCTTCATCAGAAAAGCTTTGCTGTGAAAAAATAATAATAATCTCAGTTGAACTAACAGTGTGCTTGGTGAGCAGTGTGCTTGGTGACACATTTGATTTATATTATCGTGTAGTTTTTGTCTTATCAGAGGCAGGTAACAGTTTGCGGATGGGCACCAGCCAGCAGGAGCACCAAACTTGATCCTTCACCAACCAGGCCTCCAATGCACTGCATCTGTTCCTCATCTTATTGAGATTCTCCAGCTGGTTTCATGGCATCAGTCACTGTTTTAACCTTCTAGACCTTGGGTACTACCAGACATCTAGATGCGCGGTTTAACCCATAGTCAAGAAAGTTTAACACACATAGGCAATCAGTAAATATTGATTGATCTAATAATTGATTTTGAATGATCAGGGCTGCTGTGTGTACAGCTGGCAGTTAGTGAACTAAACAATCTACACTTAGCCTAGGGTCAGTGACACTTGAAATTGGCAGACACTCTGATTCCAAGTTGTGTGTCCTAGTGCAAAGCTGTGTTATCCAGAGAATACAGAACTGTTTTCTTCTCCTAACTGCAGAGGCTTGAAGAGGGGCTACCTTTTTTCTAATTTACAGAAAGACTCTATTAGGCTAGCAGCAGCCCTGTGAATTACTCAAATGCAAGGAATTCGACTGTAAACTAGCGTCAGATATACAGCTGCTCAAACAGTATTAAACTGATGCTGTATGTTCTAAGTGACAGGAGGTAGAACCATCCCAAAAGTATGGCAAATTGGAATGACAGCTCCTTGACACAGGAATGTTCTTCACCTGGCTTTCTTTTTTTCATTTTTTTCCAACACTGACACAGTTAATCTGTCAAAGAAATGAAAGATGATTTTTAACTAAAATGTACATCTATAATCAGTATACAGGGTAGCTGTGACATCCTTTCCTTCAGGAAGCTTTCCTTGATCTTCTAAGTCTGGGGTTAGATGCTCTTCCAGTTTCCTATGGTAGTAATCTTTATTTTCCATTCTGTAGCATTGAACACTATACTGTAGTTAGCTATTTGCATTTCCATTTGCCAAAGCACATTATTCACTACTGTATTTTGAATACTTAGCACAGTGCCAGCACATGGTGGGAGGCAGGGCTGGGAAGTGGAGGAAGAACAGAAGCAAACAACCTGTAGCAGAATATCATTTTTATACATCAATTCAATGTGCTCCTCTTTGCAAAAGCCAGAGGCAAAAGGCTTTTTGCCTTTGTACATTGAATTGTACACCCAGGAATAGATCTTTATCCAATAAAGGGTCCTCTGACTGCTCCTGGATAAAGACACACTCAAAGACATTTCAAATGACTTAGCAAAGTGCAGCCTACCTCTGGACCAATTTTCAAAAGCAACTCAGGTAATTTCTAGGAGAAATGAGGCAAAACATTGCTCTATAAAATTCAAAGGGACACCTCTCAGGGTAGCTCTGACAAAGGCCCATAGACAGAAAAGTGCAACAAGACCTACTAATAAAAAATTACCTTAAGGGCAGAAGATCAAACACTGCATGTTCTCACTCATAGGCAGGTGTTGAACAATGAGAACACATGGACACAGGGAGGGGAGCACTACACACTGGGGTCAGTTGGGGGGAAATAGGGGAGGGACGGTGGGGGGTGGGGAGTTGGTGGGAGATAGCAAGGGGAGAGATGCCAGATGTAGGTGATGGGGAGGAAGGCAGCAAATCACACTGCCACGTGTATACCTATGCAACAATCTTGCATGTTCTTCACATGTACCCCAAAACCTAAAATGCAATAAAATAAATTGGAAAAAAAAAATTACCTTGAGGAAATGGGGAGGCTAGGCTCTAAACTTTGACTTAAAGAACTCTCAGAACTTCCCATAGACTCTTTTATTTCTCACTGGCTACCTCAGGCTCCCAAGTAGCTGGAATTACAGGCGCCCACCACCATGCCTAGCTAATTTTTATCTTTTTAGTAGAGGTGGGGTTTTGCCATGTTGGCCATGCTGGTCTCCAACTCCTAATCTCAGGTGATCCACCTACCTCGGCCTCCCAAAGTGCTGGGATTACAGACATAAGCCACTGTGCCTGGCCCCGTATAGACTTTTCTTAATCATGTTTCTGTCATTTGCTGGCTTTGTGATCCCATACAAGGTACTTTTTATTCTTGAAGCTTAGTGATTGCTAAAGGAGGAATAATATTTGCTTCCCCAAGTAACTGGGAGACTTAAGTGTGTTTCTACAAGAGAAAAAGGCAGATACCCAATAAGTACTCGAAAAATATGCCAACATTTCTCACACACACCTGCCACAGGAACAGGATGCAGTTTGGTCTATAACAAAAGCTTGGCGTATACAGAAAAGTAACTGGATCCCTGCCACTTTTTATTCACTTACAGGAGTCAAGGAGAATGATGATTTTCCTAACATCCAGTACTATCTCAAAGCAAATCTGCCAAGAAGAAAGTTTATTTTTGTCACTTTCCTTTAAACTTTCTCCCTCCACTCCACTGTCAGTTCCTTGGGGGGATCAACTAGTGCCTCGTTTACCAATAACTTTGTCTCAATGAACTATCATAATCCCAGATAGTTTGTTAGCTCAGTGGTGCTCAAACAGCACCACTCCATCATGTAGCAATTCAGGAAGGCCCTTGTCCTTTAAAGGGATCTTAGGTTACACCAGACAGGCCAGGAAAGCAGCCGTCATTTGGCTGGGTTTAGATAAAAGTGACTGCAAATGTGGCTTTACAGTCGCATCGCTGCAGAAGCTGTCAACTGAAAATGGGCAAAAGACATTTGTGTTTTACCGTGTGACACTAGGAAATATTTAAGATTGAAAGGGCAACTCCCCAAGTGGTCTTTTTAATGGGCTCGGGGGCTTTCCCTAGTGTCCCTCAAGTCAGATCGATTTGTTCAGCTCATTTTTAGGACCAGCCCTGGCTGATTCTGAAAAATCAAGACATGCGTGGAGGGCCCCAAGAGTTCTCTGAAATCCTCAGCTGGACGGTTCACAGCAGGACAAGTGCCAAGAGGCTCCTCCCATCAACCCTGAAGCCTGGGATCCATCCAAAACTGCTCCAGGAATCCTGATGGGTTCCAAGGAATACTTCCCAGGGAATTACTAAGAGGCCTTACCAGCGGGGCGCCTGTCCTTTCAAAGGGACCCACAGGAGGTCAGGGCTGTAGTGGAGATTCAGGTCTATCCTGGCTCAGGGCTCCCCAGGAAGAAAGAGAGGATGGATACCCAGTGTTTACTGAGAGAGTGAGAAAGACAGCCTGTACATCACGGATGAACCTTGAAAATATTTTGCTAGGTAGAAGGAACAGTCACAAAGGACCACATATTGTATACTTCCATTTATATGAAACGTCCAAAATAGGCAAATCCATACAGACAGGGCAGCAGGTTAGGGAGAAATGGGGAGTTACTGCTAACAGGAACAGGGTTTCTTTTTGGGGTGCTAAAATATTCTAAAATTGTGGATTTACTCTGCTCTGTGAAAACACTAAAAATCATTGAATTGTACACTTAAATCGTTTAATTTAAGAGGTATATGAATTATATCTCAATAAAGCTATTTAAAAAACAAGCAAACAAAACCATCCAGAAGTTTACCTTGCAATAAGGAAGCCCTTAAGTTCAGAGGAATCCAAGTTGCTCTTCTGAAAAACCAAATATCCAAATGCTGTTCATTCATTCATTTATTCATTCACTCACTCTAAATGTACCAGTGAGTTCTCTATGTGCAGACTGGACCACGTTGTCAGAAAGAGAACACCAGGTCCTTCACTGCATCCAGTTTAAAGCCTGTTTGCTGGATTTGAGTAGAGCGTCTCTATCACCTACTGCAAGTATTATAAAAAGGGCCCTCTCTGTTGCTCAGTAGAGGAGGGGCCCCAGGACCTTTAACAGGGGAGTTTCAGGAAAGTCCATTTTCATTTCTGCGTTCCTCTCCACAGCCACCAAAGTCGTACTGCCATCTTTGTCGTGTTCCTGCCCCTACTTCCACCCCCTTCAGTTGCTGCCAACAGAGGACTCTCCAAAACTTGCAGAAATAATGGGACTCTCAGCAGCAGCTCCAGAAGCAATGTTTAGGGGGAAATCCTGTGAGAGCTGCACACAAGCTTCATTTGGACACTTTAGTAAGAGCAGGTCCAAAACCCTCCGGACCTTAGCAGAGCAACGCTGAGCCACAGATGACCCAAGAACCCAGCACTAAGATCTGAGCGCCTGTGGTCCTGGACCTGCCGGCGGCCTCCAGGCCCTGGTGTGGGAGTGAGGCCACTGTAATGGCCCCATGGTGCTCCTTTTAATCGAGCCCTAACCCTGTCCCCCCGCTGGGCAAGCTGTGCGCAAAAGCCCAGCTGCCCCGGATGCCCATCCGCCCAGGCGCTGCGTAATAGGAGGCTTGTGGGGGCGCGGGGTGCGGGGGGTGTCAGAGAGATAAAAAGGGGCAAATGAGAGGTCGACCAGCTAAAGCGGAGAAGGTCATTCAACATTACAACCAGGCGGTGTCTCTCTCAAAACCGCAACCTCCTGGCCTCTGGCACCAAAGCAAAACGCACGAAGTATCCCAGCTTCCAGGGCAGAGAGGTGAAGGAGCGCCAACCACCCCCATCCATCATCGCGCTATGCCTAGCTGCTTTCCTTTGCGTCCAGCGACTGGTCCCTCAGCTACCCAAATCTGTGGCAGTGCCAACAGGTGGCTGGGTAAATTTCATCCCCTCTGATCTCCATCAGCGGCTCTCCCAAGCTATCCCAAACACAAGCTAAATAAAAACAGCGTATTTTTAATGCACACACAGCCCTTCAAGACCGATCCCACCCAAATTAAGCCCCTTCTGTATGGAAATGCTGGAGCCACCACTGTCCGCAGCCAAACGCAGCTTCTTCCCGCCGCACGCTCAGGTCACCAAACACTGGGAAAAGCTTCCCGGAGCAGCATATGGTATTTACACGATCTCTGCGCTCTCACCACTCAATGCCTCTTATCTCCCTGCCCCATGAGCCCAGCCAAGAGGCATCCAGGTGCACCCGTCCCGTCCCATCCCAAAGGTCCCCAAGCCATCCTGGGCGCGCGCGTGTAAAGAAAGTCCATGGAATTGCATTGCATCTGCAGGTGGCCCGCTGTTTCCATTTTTCCTTTCTCATGAATAGACTTCGAAGCAGAGCCGAAGAAGAGCAGAGAAAGACGAACTGACCTGTGCTGGGCAAGGTTCCAGCCCAGGCTGGGAGCTCTCGGCGCCTAGGGAAGATCGAAGTTGCACGGCGAGTTGGTCCTCGGCGGCGCACCGCCCTTGCTCTCTTCCCTCCGAGCACCCTTTTTAAATTAGCCTCTCTCTCTCTCCTTCTCCTTCTCCCGCTGCGCTTGCACTCCCAGCCTCCTGGAGATGCCTCCGCCTCTCCAGCTGGGCGCCCAGGATCAGATAAGAGGAAAGGAAGACCCGCCGGCAGCCAATTATAAAGCTGAGGGTAGCCGCGGGGGCGGGAGATGGGGAGGTGGGAGGCAGGCCTAAATCCTTAACGCCCCCCACTTTCTCTCCTCCTCCACTCCCCCATCCCCGCCCTACCGGAGATGTCTAGGAGCAGCCCCGTGCTGCCCACGCGCTCCCCTTCCCGGAACCTGGCAGTCGCCCCAGGTGCACGCCGCAGCCGGGTGTGGCGCTCCGGGAGCGAGCCGGGCTTTTTCCCTTCCACAGGGGCAGAAGCTAGTGCAAGCTCTCAAGCCAGCCCCCCCACCCCCGTCCCCGGTGGCTTTGGGAGGTCTGGAGCCCTCCGGTTTTCAGGTGCTGTGTGGCCACTTCCCCATTCTCAAAAGACCGACCTTGCCTTTCCGCGTCAAAGGCTCCGAGTCAAAGAGGTATCCACTGTAAAGGCCCCCTTGGAGTCTCCTCTTCTCCCTCTTCCTCTTCCGAATAAGCCCAAGGACTCTAAAACGCCAAAGCAGCGATGCCCAAACTTTAAGGTGCAGGGGAATCGGCTGGAGGTATCGAAATTGACATTTTTGTAGGTTACAAAAGGACAAATATCGGCTATTTCCTGTGGTTGTACCTCGTAACCTGCCGATTCCCCACCCCACCCGCAGAGATTCTGGTTCAAGGAGCTTGAGCTAAGGCCTCGGACCCTGCAATTATCACACCCCCTGGTGGTTCAGATCCTTGCAGTCCATGCTTTGAGAGGCTCTGCCCTGAGATGTGAAGAACAGGAGGCCACCGGGCCCGGCGCTGGCTCTCTGGAGACTCGGTTCTCACCTGCTGAGTGGGCCCTCTAGAAAAGTCACCACCTTTACTGATTTTTGACCCATATCTCCCATCCTGCACGCCCGTTTCTTTACAAATGTTAGAGGGGGACGTTGGGTGGAAACTGAGAATTCAGCAAAACCCTATTTTGTGAGAAAATACTTTCTTGCCTTGGAAAAACTGAAAAGAGTATTTCACCACCATCAAAGGCTGGTGATGGAGCGAAGAGAGGGGAGAGCAAGTGGCACTCTTAGGTTTCCAAATTTGCCTCCATCATGCCCAGCTGAGAATCCAGATAGAAGGGCTGCGATTTGCAAGGTGGTCCCTCCGACATTCCAACTGCCCAAGCTGCTGCTAGCCACCTCCTCTGCTCTCCCCGAATATGTTACTTGCATTCCTGGGCATGCTCCGAGCTGCTGCAGGGGTCCTGCGGCTGGAGTCAGTGGAAGGCCCCTTCCAGCCCCCACCGCCTCCCCGCGTCTCCCGGTCTCGCTAGGAATTGGCCTCAATTTAGCTACAGGGCGCGGCAGGAGCAAGGCGCCTTTCGGCTTCCGCGCTTCGCTGAACGCAATTCTCTGGCTGGCGTAGCTTTTTAGGAGACCAGCTCAGAGTCCAAGGACTGCAAAGAGAGAGCGCCACCTCGTGTTGCGCGGGTTCGGGAGAGGCGGGATCTAGAACCCCGAGTCGCCCTAGATCCACACGTAGGGACTACAATGCCATTTTAGTTATATCTTTCTCCGTCTGCCCCCATAAAAGTGTCTCTCATCCTCATATTCTGAGTCCCCTTTTCGCTAATAAAAATTTACTCTTGTGTTCGTTTTTACCAACATGCAGATGACTAGCATAGGCTTTTCTTATACTTCCCTCTGATGAGGTAGTTGCAATGTTAGCACGAAGTTTAAGTAAAAGATAGGGGAGTTCCAATCATTTAATTACAGAAAATTGGGAATGGGAGGTTCCCTGATGATTTTAAGATGTGAAATATGTGTGTAAAAACCCACAAATAAGCTTAATATTTGTTTGATAAAAATCTTATGTGATGATTTGTATTGATTTAGTAACCGTATAAAATGGGCTTCTTTTTAAGAATTCTAACTCACCCTTTGTTCCTCTCCTTAACTTTTGACTTCTCGCATTTCATTTTAAAGTTAGATAAACCTCAGTTAATGTTGAATCAGAATGGCTGGTTTCAATCAGTTTTTCATTTAGTTGCAGTTATGTGTGAAGTGTCAGCCCTTTCGGGAGTGGTTATTCAACACTGATCTTAAGGCCAGCCCTCAGAGTCTGGTGGAGTACTGGGAACTGAATCACAGAAACAACACCAGAAGACCCACTGAAGTTTCCCTGCTTCAATCTAGAAAAAAACTGCATATGAATATCTGGGGCCTTTTGAAAGATAACCAAAAATTCCAGCTTCCCACAGTAACTGATTTCAGAATGAGACAACTGTGACATGACTGTGATCCTATTTCTCTTTAAAGACTGCACACACACCTCTGCCCCTTTCTTGTCTCACATTAGTGAAGTTATTTTGCCTCCCTGAGCCTAACTCCTCATGTGTGAAAAGAGGGTATGGCCAGCGCAGTGGCTCATGTCTGTGATTACACAAAATTGGGAATGGGAGGTTCCCTGATTATTTTAAAATGTGAAATCTGTGTGCAAAAACTCACAAATAAGCATATTTGTTTGATAAAAATCTTACATGATGATTTGTATTGGTTTGGTCATCATATAAAATGGGTTCCTTTTCAGGAATTCTACCTCATCCTTTCTTCCTCTCCTTAACTTTTGGCTTCTTGCATTTCACTTTAAATGTAGATAAACCTCAGTTAATGTTAAATCAGAATGGCTAGTTTCAATCAGCCATTCTGATTCAACCTGGGAGGCGGAGGCAGGTGGATCACTTGAGCTCAGGAGTTCAAGACCAGCCTGGGCAACTCGGTGACGCCCTGTCTTTACCAAAAATACCAAAAAATTAACCAGGCATAATGATGCACACCTGTAGTCCCCACTACTTGAAGGGCTGAGGCAGGAGGATCATGTGAGTCCAGGAGTTCCAGGTTGCAGTGAGCTGAGATGGTGCCACTGCACTCCAGCCTGAGTGACAAACTGAGACCTTGTCTCAAAAAAAAAAAAAAGAGGGTAATTAATTATATCTTAGGGGATTGTCATGTGGGTTAAATAATAGATGTGTTTATGGACCTAATCCATAACTAACAATTAATACATGGCAGCCATGTTACCCAAACTGGTAATATCCCCCTTCTGCCCATTGCATAGGACTGTACTCTCTTCAGCTGCCCCTTCTGGAAGATTCTCGTTTCCATGTTTCTCAACAGAGGTACTATTGACATTCTGGGCAGGACAGCATGGCTACCCCAGACTTTGTAGAATATTGATCATTCCTGGCCCCATCGACCAAATTCCAATAGCACCTACCCATCTCCTAGGCATTGTGATAACAAAAAAATACCACCACACAAGCTGTAGCAAACCCCAGTTTCAGCTGAACAAATTATTTGCAGTTCTACTCCAACCTCTCTGCAACATCCAGCTGTGATTTTTTTTTCCCTAATCTGGTGCCCATTCTACCTTGATACTCAGCCAGTAAGTGATTACCAGCTGATAATAACATGTCATACCTATGAGCAAGAACATAACCCAATTCCCTACCCCTCTCCCATGATCCCCCATCCATGCTGACTACCCCATTCCTGCTTCTGGGACTCCCATATTTGCCCTGATCTTACAATAGCATAGCTGGTAACAGAGGGTTGATCGCCAGCACAGCAGGGTGTCTTCCAGACTCTGCCTCATAGCCAAGGGCCCATGCCCCTTCTGACTGATGTCTCTGTCATACCAGCTGTTAAACACTTTGTATCTCACCCATAGTAGCAGAAGTCTAAATTCCGTTAGGAAATTACCTCCAAGGCTGGGCACGGTGGCTCATGCCTGTAATCCCAGCACTTTGGGAGGCCAAGGAGGGTAGATTGCCTTAGGTCAGGAGTTCAAGACCAGCCTGGCCAAGATGGTGAAACCCCATCTCTTACCAAAAATACAAAAATTAGCTGGGCGTGGTGGCAGGCACCTGTAATTCCAGCTACTCAGGAGGCTAAGGCAGGGAACTGCTCGAACCCAGGAGGCAGAGGCTGCAGTGAGCCGAGATCTTGCCACTACACTCCAGCCTGGGAAACAGAGAGAGACTCCATCTCAAAAAAAAAAAAAAAAAAAAAAGGAAATTACCTCCAATCCATTGTATGCAGTTGCTGGGGGGTTGTCATTCAGCTTGCCCTTTTTCCCCTATTCCTCAAGTTAGTGGGCATAGAGTCTAAGCCAAAGAGATACTCTCCCCTCGAATATGAGTATTAAGTCATGGGACATAGGGCAGGAAAAATGTTTCCTGAACTTTTATCTCAGTTTATCCTAACAATGAGGCCTGAAGGAACACTATCTCCTAATACCCAGATAGCACTCTCACCTACAGCAGGAGCGCACCATAGCAGTTATACCAGTTGTTAAAATCTTGAAATGCGACTAGGTGCAGTGGCTCATGCCTGTAATCCCAGCACTTTGGGAGGCCAAGGAGGGCAGATCATTTGAGGTCAGGAGTTCAAGACCCGCCTGGCCAATATGGTAAAACCCCGTCTCTACTAAATACACACACACACACACACACACACACACACACAGACACACACACACACACACACATATACACACACACACATATGTGTATATACACATATATGTGTGTGTGTATGTGAATATGTGTGTGTGTGTGTATATGTGTTGGCCAGACACACACACACACACATATATATACACACACACACACACACACACACACACACACACATATATATATATATATATATATATATATATATATATATATATGTCTGTGTGTTGGCCAGGCATGGCGGTGCAAACCTGTAATCCCAGCTACTAGGAAAGATGAGGCAAAAGAATAGCTTGAATCCAGAAGTGAGGGTTGCAGTGAGCCGAGATCACCCATTGCACTCCAGCCTGGGTGACAGAGCAAAACTCCATCTCAAAAAAAAAAAGAAATATTTTCATATTGGTTGGTAATTAGCTGCCTCTCCAGCACCCTGAATGTCCTCTTCCCTCCTCCTCCCCGGGATCTACCTCAGATCTCCCTTTTGATCCCACAATTGAAGAGGTAGCCTTTAGATTTTCTGCAGGCCTCTAGCTCCCTGCTGAAATGTAGCTTCCAACATTCATTCTGACTGGACTGTCCCTGTGTCACCCTGGTTGCTCAATCTTTTGAATACCAGCACTGCTCACAGCTCCAGAACATCTGACTTCTGTTCTTCCTGAACCTTTTGTCTCAGTCCATGAACAACCCCATTAGCTCCAGATTTGATTTATTTCCCTATTAATGGAAAAAACTCAACCAAATCAACCGTTATTTCACCAATCCTGAAGTTGGAACAAAAGACACGAGAGAGCTTGTCCAAACGTACCCAGAGTATTAACAGCAAAGTGAACACTAGAATTCAAACGGTTTGACTCCCAGGCCAGAGCTTTTTCCATTGTAGTGTGCTGACTTCCTTCCAAACAATATAGCGATACCTCCCATGCTCCTATAGGGTTTTTGCTTTATGACTGCATTCAAGTCCATCACCCTATTTAATACATTAGCTCTGCAAGGTTAAGACTTATTCAGAGGTGAAAATCATATTGTCTCCTGTCCTTTACGGTGCTGGAGCCCTCCCTTTCTCACAATTGCCTTTCATGTTCTTGAACCAATGATTAAGACATTCCTCATCTTTTCAGTTCCGTGGCCCAGATCAAAGTCATGGCCCTAACTAACAGCAGCCAAGTTTTTCATGTGTGACAGCGTCCTATCAGTGTGTGCATGCTGCATCAAAGGTTTTATTCATAGCACAACATTGCTGGATCAGGTCTAAGAGATGATATACACAGTCACGAGTGGCATGACATTTTGGTCAACAAAGAACTGCATATACAGCGGTTTGTTCCATGAGAATAAATTATAATATCACATTTTTACTGTACCTTTTCTATGTTTAGATATGCGAATAATTATCATTGTGTTACAGTTGCCTGCAGTATTCAGTACAGTAACATGCTGTACAGGTTTGTAGCCTAAAAGCAATTGCTTATACCATACAGCCGAGGTGTGCAGTAGGCTACCCCATCTTGGATTGTGTAGTACATCCTAAGGTGTTCACACCATAGCAAAGTTGCCAAGCGATGCGTTTCTCAGACAGTAGCCCTGTCATTGAGCAATGTATGACTGTATGTGCCAACCCCCCTTCACTTTACAAATGAAAAAACTGAGATCCAATGGATTAAATGCCCCATTTAAATCCCCAAAAAGAGTCAATGTCAGATATTACTAGATTAAATATCATCTGACAAAAAGCCAAGACTCTTTCCAATAATAACAATATCAAATAAGAAAAAGAACTTTTATCGAGAGGCTTTTAGATTCCAGACATGCTGGGAAAACTAATATGGACTATTACAATTTTTAAATTATTTTATTAAAATAATTCATACATGTAATTTTTTTAAAGTTATGTGATACTGAGAACTTGTAAAAAATAAATAATACTCTCTTGCTTTCTGTAAGTAAGCATTTTTTACTCTTTTAGCAGGTTTTTTCTGAGACTTTCCAAATTTCCATATTTCTAAATAACACATGTATGTGCTGCTATATGTCTCTTAATTAGTTTTACTTTTTTATTTATTTGAGATGGAGTCTTGCTCTGTTGCCCAGGCTGGAGTGCAGTGGCATGATCTTGGCTCACTGCAACCTCCCAGGTTTAAGCGATTCTCCTGCCTCAGCCTTCCAAGTAGCTGGGATTACAGATGCCCACCACAACACTCAGCTACTTGTTTGTATTTTTAGTAGAGACGGGGTTTCACCATGTTGGCCAGGCTGGTCTCGAACTCCTGACCTCAGGTGATCCACCTGATTCGGCCTCCCAAAGTGCTGGGATTACAGGCGTGAGAACCATCATGCCCAGCCCTATTAATCAATTTTAAACATCATTTATATATTTCTTATTATTGCAAAAAAAAAAAAAAAAGATATGCTCACTTATGCTGCCATCCCCCTTTCAATTGTACATGTCTTCCTAGTTCTAATGTTATCCCCTCATGTTCAATAAGGATATTCCCCAGTGGTATCCTAAGAAAGCTACATGGTGAAGGGGAACACATTTTTCAGATCTTATGTTTTACCCTCACATTTCATTACAAGTTTTATGGGCACAGAATTCTAGCTTAGAAATAATATTCCTTCACCATGGTGAAGGTGTTGCTCCCTTCCTTCTTGCCTCCTGTGTGGTTGCTGTGATTATGAAGCCATTCTGACTTTGGGTCCCCTCTGAGTGAACTGTCTCTCCAGCAGCCTACTCTCCTGCAAGCCTATAAAATCTTTTTGTCCTCTATGTTTTGAAATTTCACAATGGTATGCTTTGATGTGGGTCCGGTTTCATCCATGGTACTAGGTACTCCGCAGATTCTTTCAATCTAGCCATTCCCATGCTTTTTTCTAGAAAAATCTCCTTAAGTATCTTATTAATGAAATGCTCACTTGTATTTTTCTATCCTTTTTGTCTGGATTTCCTTTTTCAGATAAGAGACCTCTGAGAATGATTCTGTAATGTTATTACTTTCTCTTTACTGTTTTTCTCTGTGCCCTTCTGTTCTACTTCTGGATTTGGTCACTCTGCATTTTAATTTTATTTTGATTTCTTGAATTCCTGGATTTAAGAGATTCACCTGTATTGGCCTCCCAAAGTGCTGGGATTATAGCATGAGCCAGTGTGCCTAGCCATATATTTTAGTTTCTAATTTCTGCTATTACATTTTGATTTCCAATAAATCGATTTTGTGTTTTCAAAGGGTTTTATAATAGTATCCTATCCTTGTTTCATAGGCACAACCTCTCTGAAGATATTAACAAATTTTTAAGCTTTCTTCTCCCTGCATAGACTCTATGTTTTTCAGAAGGCTTCGTCTCTTTGTTTGGAATTCCATCTCCACATTGGGAACTTTACTGACTTCTGCTATTCCTTGGTGATCTGAGTATGAGAAAGTATCATGTGGTTCCAAAAAAAAAGTGTCTCTGTAGAGAAAGAGCAAGAGAAGATATACAAAATGTTAACAGCTGATGAATTTATGTAAAGACTATATGGGTACCCTTTGCACTAATCTTTCAACTTTTCTGTAGGTTTGGTTTTGTTTTGCTTTTTTGAGATGGAGTCTCACTCTGTCTCCCAGGCTGGAATGCAGTGGCATGATCTTGGCTCACTGCAACCTCTGCTTCCCAGGTTCAAGCGATTCTTCTGCCTCAGCCTCCCGAGTAGCTGGGATTGAAGGCACCCACCACCGCACTCAGCTAATTTGCGTATTTTTAGTAGACACGGGGTTTCACCATGTTGGCCAGGCTGATCTTGAACTCCTGACCTCAAGCAATCCACCCACCTTGGCCTCCCAAAGTGCTGGGATTACAAGCATAAGCCACCTCGCCCGGCCTTTTTTCTATCTTTTAGGAAAATTACTTGACTATTCTGAAGAAGCCACAATAATAACACACCCCAAAAAACAATAGAAACTGATGACAAGGATGAAGCATTGTTATCTGTTACCTATTGCCTATTGGTCAAGCCAATATGTTGTTGAAGGAAAAGAAAGAAGTGGTGACTGCATTGTGCATTGAGCCTAAAGCTGTGTCTCATTATTTCCTGCTCTTCATGCTGTTGCTCCCAGACACAGCATAGTTCATGGAGTCACCAAGGCTAGCCTCAAGCCTCTGCTGAGCCTTCCTCCAAGAACCTACACCCCAGAAAAAAAATTTGGGATAATATATAACCACCATGATATATCCACTAAGACTACAGAGAAATTTAAAATATTAACAGGAGCAAAACTTTAAACCAAAGGAAAGACATCCTAAGGCAACATTTCAAGAATCAGCCTTTGGAAGATTGAAGAGGGCCAGAAAGTCTTCACTGAGGACATTTTAGATTTTCCAGAGAAATGAGAGGCACAAAAAGCTAGAACTAAAGGGGGAGGTGGGAAAAAAATTCAAGGGAAAACCACAGAGATCTCTTCTCGTAGAGAATCGAGAGAGCAGAGAGACAGAGAAGGCATGAGATAGAAAGTCTCATATGGGGCAGGGCGTGATGGCTCACGCCTATAATCCCAGCACTTTGGGAGGCGGAGGCAGGTGGATCACGAGGTCAAGAGATTGAGACCATGCTGGTCAACATAGTGAAACCCCATCTCTACTAAAAATACAAAAATTAGCTGTGCATGGTGGCGCACGCCTGTAGTCCCAGCTACTCGGGAGGCTGAGGCGGGAGAATTGCTTGAACCCAGGAGGCGGAGGTTGCGGTGAGCCAAGATCACGCCATTGCACTCCAGCCTGAGTAACAAGAGCGAAGCTCCGTCTAAAAAAAAAAAAAAAGAAAGTTTTATATGGGTCCAGATTTTGGAAAATTCTGTTTGTTATGCTGTAATGAAGTGTTCTGTGAAATTTGTTATTTGTTTTTTGTTTTGTTTTGTTTTCAGCTGTTATTCACTTAAGTTGTGGTTCAAGTTGGTATCTCTTCTGATCTATACCCTTTGACATGACAATTAATTGATGAAACTTTTGTTCTCAAACTTTTCACTATTTCAAGCCAAAACCTTCAGATTCGTCTGAAAATTCACCATGGGCTATTAGACAAAGAATTTCTCTACCCTACAGTAGCCTCAGTGCAGAAGCTCAGAAAAAAACCTAGCTGAGTGCTGAAATCAGTTGGTAGCGCCCTGCTCCCTCTGTGACTGTATTCACTTAGAGTTGTCCAGATTATGTTCTCAGGATCAAAGACCATTTTATTTGTGTCCCTAGCACCTAGCACCTGGCTTAGCACATATTGTCAATCCAAAACATGTTCTCTGAATGACTGATCAAAAGCAAGAATGAATGAGCAAACCACCATATTCCAGCAGAGCCCCATGATGGTTTAGAGCTTGTGTTCATCTCCAGGCTTCGATCTCATGAGTTGGGTAACATTAAGTTATTTAAGATAAGCCTTCTCATTAATTTATGCAACAGATATTACTGCTGGGCTCTGAGTATGCAGGGGTGAGAAAAACTAACCTTATGGAGTTTAGAGTCCAGCTACACAAACACACACTAACAAAACATGAGGTGCTCTGATGGTAGAAGACTGAGGGGCGAAACTGCACTTATGCAACTTATTCAAGTAGAATGATCAAGAAGTACACAGGTGAGGAGGTGACCCTCAGGCTGAAAAAGGAGAGAGAGCCAGCCTTGAGAAGATATGAAACAAAAGCATTCTAAAAAGAAATAAAAGCTTTTATGAAGTCCTTGGGTTTTCAACCAAACGATTGAAAAAAGGAAAAAGAAAAAGTCATTGGGCGAGAGAGAGCTTGAACGGACCCAAATTATTTTGAATGATCAGAGTTTGGTCGAATCAGAGGAAAGACACTTAAGGCCAGATGGGGTGGATCAGAGAGTTGTATTCCCAAGGCTTTGGGAGGATCACTTGAGCCCAGGAGTTTGTAACCAGCCTGGGCAATAGAGTAAGACTTTATCTCTACCAAAAAAATAAAAAATAAAAATTAGCCAGGCGCGATGACATGTAGTGCTATCTACTCTGGAGGCTGAGATGGGAGGATCACTTGAGCCCAGGAGGCACAGGTTGCTGTGAGCCAAGATCACACCACCGCATTCCAGCCTGGGTGACAGAGGAAGACCTTGTCTCGAAAGAAACAGAGAAAGAGAAAGAGAAAGAAAGAAAGAGAGAGAGGAAAGAAAGAAAGAAAAAAAAGAAGAAAGAAAGAGGAAAGAAAGGAAGGAAGGAAGGAAGGAAGGAAGGAAGG